>NW_020438980.1:194363-199894 GCF_000699045.2 Agrilus planipennis | reverse complement strand
AAAATTGAACTCCAATAAGGACAGTTGACTTGTAAAAAAAAAAAAGGAAAAAACTTTGTACTTGCACAAAAAATAAAAATTAAGTCGAACTACAATATGTATTTTAATACAGCGTTTTAACAATTGGTTAAGACGCAACAACCACAAATAATTTTATTTGAATGGACACGTGTTTCGCCCACTTCATACGTGGACATTATCAACGCAATCCATTTTAGTATAATTCAGAAAATAAAAAAATAATATTTCAAAAATTACCATTTTATTGTTCACGACAATTGTTTCGTCATGGAAAAAATGATGATGAAACGTTGTCTATTTATATATGAATTAAAATATAAGCTTAGTGCTAAGGATAAGAATTTAAAATTTATTTTAATTACTGAGAATGACTTAAAGTAGAAATTGGAGACTGGTAAAGGACTAATTAAAAAAAATGAGATACCCAAACTACCACTGTATATTGATTATTGCGAACACTTCCTAATGTGAGAGACTTGCATTAATAATGCCCACACTAAGGTACTAATGTGGATTATAAACTAAGAAGTGGGCGAAATACGTGTCCGTAATAATCAATTTCCAGTGGTAATTTGGATGAGTCCCTTTTTTATTATTTTTTTTTAGTGACAATAATTTAGTATCTTCTTGATAATAGATATTATTAATTCTGCTGTAGGTGTATGTTAATGAACGTATTAACGCATAATTTAGTTATAAATTTTTAACCCTACCATTTAACTAGTATTTTAGTATATAAATAGATACTGTACTCGATTATTTTTTTCATTTGAAGCAAGCATTATAGGGAGTTACAATTTTCGTTTACATAAAATATTTACCTATGTCAAAATTGTTCTTTTTTGAAATCAATATGTTGTCAGAAACCGTGTTTGAAACCTTTGTTTTAGATGTTGGGAAAATAATTTTGTCAAAGCCTGAGCTTTCAATTTTAAGGTCTCCAGGTTAACATTACAATAATGAGTTCTTTATTCGTAATTCAACCGATTCTGAAGATATTGCTTTCATAACATCAATTTGTAATGTGGTATTCATTCCTTTTTAATTGTATCCGCCATAGTTGAAGTATTGCTTTATCCCGAATGGGGGTTTAGTTATGTAGAATGTAAAACTGTAAATATATCCATGCATATGACTTTAAGTTCCATCAAGTAAATATGAAGATAAATTTTAAAGTTTAAGCCTCTTGACAGAATTATAAGTACCTATTTTTCTATATAAAGATTTCTAAAAAACTGTTGTCATAAAAAAGCACTATAGTGTGTATATGAGCGATCAATACGCCAAAATGAAAAAAGCGTCTTAGAATCGTAGTGTATTTATATGTGAATACATTTTTATGTAATGGAAGATCCGTATATATTCGGGGTTAGTTAGGAACTAAGGGTCGATGCTGGCGTGGCGCCCGTCTGCCGGCTTCCAGACTGTTTTTCTGTCGTGGCGTTGTATATTTTCGTTCCCTTTCCTGTGATCCTTCGTAGATTAACTGCACCACTGGATGTTTTATCATTTTCACTTTAAAATTTTCGTAGTTTTGTGTAAACGAAATATTGTTTAAAATATTTATATGTACCCATTGTTCGATTTAACCGCAATTAAAATGTTTTTCTACTAAACAAACAAAATTATTTGTTAACAAAATGACCTTAGAGCAACTTAATATTAACTCACAATGAGAATAGGGAAAATTACTCGGATATGTCTTGATAGACTTCAACATTTTTTTTCTAACTGTGCCTACTGACCTTTTCTATTTTCGTTATTAAATTTAAATTAGACAAAAGGGCGATTAATAGTAACCGAAATATACCGTTTCAAAGTTTGTAACTGTAACATGTTTTGCTAATGTTTACTATTTTTTTTTGTTTAATTTCGTCCTGTAACTTTTTTCTGTTGACTTCACTTCCTATTAAAATGGCTGTGGTAAATCTGCAGCAAATAAAAACCTAGGTACAGCGTTTCGAAGACAGTTCTTTATTAATTTTTGAACATAGACAAAAGCTTATATGTACTAGGATTCACTTGTGCACATATTAATTCATTACCTAGCCGTTTTGCTAGCAAAAGAATAAAAAACAAAAGTATTTTTGTACTTTTGTTTAAATAAATATTGTTTTTTTTAAGGAAAACTTTAGCACGAATATTGTGGTTCGTGCATGTTATCTTGCGTTAATTATACACACAAATTGAATATTAAAAGAAATAGTGAATGTTTTTATAAAAAATGAACAACCCTTGGGAATGCAACATAAAGGAGTTGATAATGATTGGGTGGTAGTTTTTGTAACATAAGGATCCTGCACTTTTAATAAAATTGTAGTAACGTATCTTTTTCATCCTTCTTACCTTAACATTATATTGTTATAAGGAATACCCGTAGATAAAAATATATACCGTACTCTAATTTTTACATCTTTCCACGTAGGTTTGTAGTACCTAAAAAAGGTAAAATAAGAATTTATCGAAATATTAGCGAAATAATCAAATTAAACCAAGTGCGTGGATATGTTGCATGTTGATGTATACCTATTGACGATATTATTAAATTGGATTTTTTAATAAAAATGAATTCGCAAGTTCATTGTCTTTAAAAATTAAGTTCCATCATAGTTCTTTTAATGATAATTGTATTTGGCTCGTATAACTTATATACATATAGGAAAATATTTTTATTTACATTTCCTAGGAGTCACATTGTTTTTACTAATAAAATTACTTTATTGTATCTTCTGAATCTATGAAGATTTAATGTTCGCATTTTGAAAAACATTCAACTGTCGCGACACTTGGGCGCCGTTTTATTGCAAATCCTATCGGAAAAACATTATAGCTCCACCCAGAAAATCCCTCCCCACCAACTTGGAACCCAATAGTATTGAAGATGAGATTCACTTTTGCTTCAGATGGCGTTTTTGACCAAGTCCTGTGATAACGTTCTTCTAGGCTTTTCATTTTGGGGTTTTGATTGTAAGTGTGCAGTTGCAGAAATTCGGTAAACAAATAACAAAATATCCGTTAATGTTTTTTATTTAACAATCGATTAAAATGATGCCAAAGCAACAATGTAAGTAACAAATAGTTTTCATTATTTTGAATTTATATTTTGTTATTTCTATTGCATAAAATAATGACTTAAAGTAGAAATTGGAGACTGGTAAAGGACTAATTAAAAAAAATGAGATACCCAAACTACCACTGTATATTGATTATTGCGAACACTTCCTAATGTGAGAGACTTGCATTAATAATGCCCACACTAAGGTACTAATGTGGATTATAAACTAAGAAGTGGGCGAAATACGTGTCCGTAATAATCAATTTCCAGTGGTAATTTGGATGAGTCCCTTTTTTATTATTTTTTTTTAGTGACAATAATTTAGTATCTTCTTGATAATAGATATTATTAATTCTGCTGTAGGTGTATGTTAATGAACGTATTAACGCATAATTTAGTTATAAATTTTTAACCCTACCATTTAACTAGTATTTTAGTATATAAATAGATACTGTACTCGATTATTTTTTTCATTTGAAGCAAGCATTATAGGGAGTTACAATTTTCGTTTACATAAAATATTTACCTATGTCAAAATTGTTCTTTTTTGAAATCAATATGTTGTCAGAAACCGTGTTTGAAACCTTTGTTTTAGATGTTGGGAAAATAATTTTGTCAAAGCCTGAGCTTTCAATTTTAAGGTCTCCAGGTTAACATTACAATAATGAGTTCTTTATTCGTAATTCAACCGATTCTGAAGATATTGCTTTCATAACATCAATTTGTAATGTGGTATTCATTCCTTTTTAATTGTATCCGCCATAGTTGAAGTATTGCTTTATCCCGAATGGGGGTTTAGTTATGTAGAATGTAAAACTGTAAATATATCCATGCATATGACTTTAAGTTCCATCAAGTAAATATGAAGATAAATTTTAAAGTTTAAGCCTCTTGACAGAATTATAAGTACCTATTTTTCTATATAAAGATTTCTAAAAAACTGTTGTCATAAAAAAGCACTATAGTGTGTATATGAGCGATCAATACGCCAAAATGAAAAAAGCGTCTTAGAATCGTAGTGTATTTATATGTGAATACATTTTTATGTAATGGAAGATCCGTATATATTCGGGGTTAGTTAGGAACTAAGGGTCGATGCTGGCGTGGCGCCCGTCTGCCGGCTTCCAGACTGTTTTTCTGTCGTGGCGTTGTATATTTTCGTTCCCTTTCCTGTGATCCTTCGTAGATTAACTGCACCACTGGATGTTTTATCATTTTCACTTTAAAATTTTCGTAGTTTTGTGTAAACGAAATATTGTTTAAAATATTTATATGTACCCATTGTTCGATTTAACCGCAATTAAAATGTTTTTCTACTAAACAAACAAAATTATTTGTTAACAAAATGACCTTAGAGCAACTTAATATTAACTCACAATGAGAATAGGGAAAATTACTCGGATATGTCTTGATAGACTTCAACATTTTTTTTCTAACTGTGCCTACTGACCTTTTCTATTTTCGTTATTAAATTTAAATTAGACAAAAGGGCGATTAATAGTAACCGAAATATACCGTTTCAAAGTTTGTAACTGTAACATGTTTTGCTAATGTTTACTATTTTTTTTTGTTTAATTTCGTCCTGTAACTTTTTTCTGTTGACTTCACTTCCTATTAAAATGGCTGTGGTAAATCTGCAGCAAATAAAAACCTAGGTACAGCGTTTCGAAGACAGTTCTTTATTAATTTTTGAACATAGACAAAAGCTTATATGTACTAGGATTCACTTGTGCACATATTAATTCATTACCTAGCCGTTTTGCTAGCAAAAGAATAAAAAACAAAAGTATTTTTGTACTTTTGTTTAAATAAATATTGTTTTTTTTAAGGAAAACTTTAGCACGAATATTGTGGTTCGTGCATGTTATCTTGCGTTAATTATACACACAAATTGAATATTAAAAGAAATAGTGAATGTTTTTATAAAAAATGAACAACCCTTGGGAATGCAACATAAAGGAGTTGATAATGATTGGGTGGTAGTTTTTGTAACATAAGGATCCTGCACTTTTAATAAAATTGTAGTAACGTATCTTTTTCATCCTTCTTACCTTAACATTATATTGTTATAAGGAATACCCGTAGATAAAAATATATACCGTACTCTAATTTTTACATCTTTCCACGTAGGTTTGTAGTACCTAAAAAAGGTAAAATAAGAATTTATCGAAATATTAGCGAAATAATCAAATTAAACCAAGTGCGTGGATATGTTGCATGTTGATGTATACCTATTGACGATATTATTAAATTGGATTTTTTAATAAAAATGAATTCGCAAGTTCATTGTCTTTAAAAATTAAGTTCCATCATAGTTCTTTTAATGATAATTGTATTTGGCTCGTATAACTTATATACATATAGGAAAATATTTTTATTTACATTTCCTAGGAGTCACATTGTTTTTACTAATAAAATTACTTTATTGTATCTTCTGAATCTATGAAGATTTAAT
>NW_020438980.1:186166-190806 GCF_000699045.2 Agrilus planipennis | reverse complement strand
TTATTCAATATATGATTCCCAATTTCCATGAAGTAAAGGCTGAAACAATTAGTTATTATAGTCAGCATGTTAGACAAGGAGTGACCACTGTGGTCTTGAAATTATATTTCAATGTTGTGATGGAGAATGTCTTTAATATCGTACGCAATAAGCAAATAATGATAAAAAATTATGAATTTCATATGGTACTCAAGGTAGACAAGTTGGCCCAACCACCAACAAAAATTTTTTTGATCAACAACCTTACTCACGTTACAATTTATCGTGTTGGTCGGATAGTTAACCTAATTTGTAGGCATTTAGGAAGGTGATGAACAAGTTAATTCTTTGCTTCAACGGGAACCTTTCTTTAATATTTTTAATTATTTACTATTTTCAATGCCTTTATCAGTCGCTTTCATTCTCGTTGTACAATGCTGTTTCTTTTATTCAATTCAACAATGATACTTCAATACTGCAATCAATGAGTAGCAAGGCAGCCTGGTATGATACGTTTCTCAAAATCTTTCTCGTGTTCCCAGCCTTTTAAAACTTCAGTGTGTACGGAGCGAAAGTTCCAAAGCAAAATGAAATCCGTGTCGCACGATGAGAGTTAGTAATCAGTTTAAGGATTCTTAGAACGGTGGAATTTACACTTTTAGAGCGTAGAAACCCTGTCAGGCAATTTGTAGGATAATTTGATCATTTAAATTAAAAAATGGTAATTATACAATACTGTAACAATTATCTTGTTAAAAAACTTTTAGATCTATTTCCCTGTTCTTTTTCTTGTAAAATGTCTGTCAATTTAACCAACCAACAAAGTGTTACCTATAAAGTTTTTAAAAATCTGCAGATAAATATGTTTAATTAGTAGGTGTCACTTTGCATGCCGCCTCTACCAATAATTTGAGCAGGGATTTAAAAGAGGAGGGGGATTCATTAAAACGAAGCCACTCAACAAAATTGACTATATAAATATTTACATGTCTAGAAATATATAAAAATTGGTATATTTATAAACTTTGATGTCCCATAACTTTTTATGGGGGTGAGACCATCACGAACTTTTTATGGTAAAGTGGTAGGGGAGACCTCCTTTTTCGACCCCCCCCCCACATCGAAGGTGGGGGCCATTATCTAGACCTTTAGCAAATATTGGTTAGGTGAATATCTATTACTGGTACAGTAACTCCTCCCTTTTAAAGAAGGAACTTTATTCTTTATCTTAGTATAACTTCGTAAATTAATTTAGGCAAATGTCCCACTAAGTCGTTTTTTTTAAAGGTATCGTAACACGTACTGTTCCTTATCTCTTATTTTTGTTTACTTGGCGCAAGGAAAATCCTACGTGTTCCAAGTTTTCTTTTTATAATATTCCACCTGGTTTTCGTTCTTATTTTTAACTGTAAGTTATATATATATATGTAAAGTTAGCAAATATAACAAAAGTTATAATCAACAAAATACTTATAATTGTTGCTCCAATACTGATGTTTTTGCTTTCTATGATAGGATAGCATGGAATGGGGTAATTCAAGTCCAAAGTCAGTTTTTATAGTTAGTCTAAGTTAACCTCCTTCAGAACTAATATTTATTGGCGCACTGACACTGGGTGGGTAAGAATGTTGCATGAGACAGCCCTAATGTAATGTGGTTAAATGCCTTTTCGCTTAATCTTTGTTTCATGATATGGGGGTCTTAACCCTTTAAACAGGTCATGATGAAGTTGGTAACAGCTCGTGCAATTTGGGCTGCAAGCAGAGCTTCAAATAATCTTTTGATTCTTTCAACTAGATCTTTTGTATTAACCATCCAAATTATTTTGATCAAAAAATCGAGATCTTGTGTCTGGAGTCAAAACCATTTCACAAAATTGAATATGTTTTTCAGTATCTCCGGGTTAAAGTACAGAAAAATAGTAGTTGAACTGGAAAGGATGTTGCCCGTTACTTTTCTAAATTCTTTGAATTTAAGGTCTTGAAATGCTAAAATTCTGTTCCGTAGTGCGAATTAATGAGTCTGGATATGCTTGAAAATATACCAAAATATTTACTATTATATTTTCGTCTGTGGTTGTAGGTTTTGGTAAAATTCTATTTGCAGAAATCCGACCATATTTAATTTCTCCCTAATTATCGTTGATAAACGAGAGTATCTCCCGTTAAACACTGCAGTTTCTGTTGTCAATTTTCAGAAAAAAAATAAATTTAGAATGTCTGCATTTAAATACGTATNTTTTCATTGTTCTTAACAAAGCAACTGTAAATGACGGTCTTTACTATATGCTTCGACTCATATGGCGTCACCATTGGACGCTTGGTCGGACTCAGATACTCACCCGGAAATATTTTGAGAATGTATCTATTCAAAATAATGACTCTTAATATGTACCGTGTGATATTTTTCTTTAAATTTATTTGAATTAATAAAATGAGGTGGCAATACGATCCTGTTCTCTGAAAGTACCTAGCATTTTTACTATTTTCTTTTAACGGACTTGTTTATTACAAAGCTACGGTGAGGAAGATAACACTCACTCTTTGTGAGTGTTGTCGTTGGCATGTATTTCCTTTTATTTGTATGCTTTATTTAATAACTGTAAAGTAATAGTCTGAGTACATAAACAAATTATGAGCACTACTATGTTAAATTCAAATCGCCCACTAAAATTTCTTCCAATGGTGAAGATTGTGCTGTCATTTGTCAATTATAACGATTTGATTGGACATCTCTATTCTACGAGAAAACGCTCATGCCTTCACTCTGTTAAATATCACATAAGCTCGACAAATAAAATACAGGCAGTATTTTTGTAACTAGTTCGATGTGCATATTTTAGATTTTTATTCATTGTATTATAACCCCCTGCTACCCCTTAGTCACCTAATTTTTACAGGTAATTGTTAATCTGATGACATTCGCAATACTTATATATGCATACGGTATATGTACAGATATTATGTGATCACCAGTGTTTTCATTTCATCAGTATTGTTACGTTTGTTCATGTAGTCGAAGTAGCAAAAAAAATAGCATACAAATCTATTGTGGTCTACGTATATGTGTATGTGTATGCTTTCTTCATATGTTATTTTTGTGTGTGGCAGCAGTCTTGATCTGTATATCTACCTGTTTATTTCTTTCTAAAAGATTTCATCAATCAGCTCAGTGTCCTAAAGAAATTAAAAAAATACATTTTTACTTTTCAGCCGTAAAAATATTTCTGATAAGCGATTCTTCTGTTAAGTCATTTTTTCTGTTTAAACTTGTTTCAGTATTTAACTTTTAGTTTCCTGCAAACTTCATCATGCCCATTTAGATTTACAGCATTGTTGTTCTCTTCTAGATTATAACAACAAATGTATTGATGCATTAATATGCGCTGGCTTTGCAGATTTAGATGTAATAACTATTTAAAACGATTTAAATGAAAAGGCGTTTCATATTACCATATAATTTGTTATGGTTGTGTGTTCTGTCTAAATAACGAGCAACATGCAGATCATTAATTGAAAGCTCTGTATAAAAAAAATAGCGTTGGGGATGTAATACTTCATTACTACCAAAGCTGTTAGAAAAATGTTTACCTACTACTACTATGAAATAATAAAAAAAAAGTATTCAACGTTCAAAAGAAATTTATGTTTTTGTTAGGTACTCGTTTTGCCAACCGAATGGGGAATCGCTCCCTACAATTTAAAGAATTGCCTAGGTGGAGGTTCTTAAGTCCACCTAACCAGAAAAGAGTGCGAAGTTCTTCAAACAAACACAACTCTATATTTGAAAAGTACATAGTTTATTATAGGTAATAAACACTAAAAAAAAGTAACAAACACCACAACGTGAAACATAATATATGGATAAGGAGATCATTTGCGCAAAATGTTTTCACTCAGAAATTATATTTAGCTATTGTTTATTGAGCGTTAAAGTTAAGGAAAACGGTGACAAAATACGATAAAAGTGTAAAGATCTTTTTGTAGAGAAGAAAATCTTCAAGAGCATTTGTCCATGTAGAACAGGTAAGTGTACCTAATGGCCTCAATGCCTGCTCAAAAATAGACCATTTTAGTCGTTCATGCAGAATTCGTCGTCGAGGAACTACTTATTTAATTAACATTAGGAAAAACTAGTTAAATTTGATAAAAAAGGAATAAATTAAATTTAAATATCTAAAAGTTCAAAATCGCAACCGAGAGCATTTGCAAGAGGAATTTTCTATAAATATTGACTTTTCGATTCTTCCAGCTAATTTGAACGTGACATTTGTTTTGTTTTTTACAAATTTTGCACCATTATATTTTGTTTATTTACCGGTGCTTTGTTTTATATATTTAGGAGTTGTTAGAATTTTTCCCGCTCTAAAACCGCTATTTCAGTTTTTTTTTTTAAAAAACTTTTTTGATCCTAAAAACATGAATAACGGTTTACCATTTTCTTTACATTACATGCATCCATGTTTTGGGAGTGAAGGTTTCAAAATATCGAAAACTACCTACCCAGCTTTTACAACTTCACCTGAAGAATATGAAGATACATTCATATATTTTTTTAACTGAACTGTTATAAATAACTTTCATGAACATTTGCAAAATTTTGCACTAACAACTGTTTTTCTTAAAATATAGTCTTTAAAATTATAAATAATAAAAGGCATG
>NW_020438980.1:171952-182386 GCF_000699045.2 Agrilus planipennis | reverse complement strand
AACCATTTCACAAAATTGAATATGTTTTTCAGTATCTCCGGGTTAAAGTACAGAAAAATAGTAGTTGAACTGGAAAGGATGTTGCCCGTTACTTTTCTAAATTCTTTGAATTTAAGGTCTTGAAATGCTAAAATTCTGTTCCGTAGTGCGAATTAATGAGTCTGGATATGCTTGAAAATATACCAAAATATTTACTATTATATTTTCGTCTGTGGTTGTAGGTTTTGGTAAAATTCTATTTGCAGAAATCCGACCATATTTAATTTCTCCCTAATTATCGTTGATAAACGAGAGTATCTCCCGTTAAACACTGCAGTTTCTGTTGTCAATTTTCAGAAAAAAAATAAATTTAGAATGTCTGCATTTAAATACGTATTTTCATTTTCCATTATTAAAAATAATATTAAATAATTCCCTTTTATTACTGTATAACCAATTGCTTCATGAATCTTGAATAAATTATAGTGGCATCCACAAGTGTTACTCCTCATATATTTAGTATGATTTTTAAATAAGTGAACAAAACTGCTTTTGTTCAGTATATTTAAATAACATGATTACGTAAAAACGAACCAACGATAACAAAAATAATAATAACGATAAATAAAAACAAAAAAAATTCAAAGCAGGAAGAACACCACAGTTAAACACTCGAAAAGCAGATTTGGTATGAGATAAGGTTTATAAGAATCTCTAGGACAAGTTCTTTTGATAAATACATTTAACTTAAATTTCTGTTCTTTTTATTAATTCCTTAATTGGATTATTTACATTGTAAGTGGTTTTGATCGCTTTTTTAAAAATCATTAAATATATGGTATGAGTAAAAATTGTGAACGCTACTGTAATTTATTCAAGACTTATGAAGCAATTGGCTGTACAGTAATAAAAGAGAGACACACTCTACAAACTATTTAAATGGAGAGAAAGATGCACAAATTTAGTTCGTTTTAGTGTTCGTTATCTGCCACTAGCCGAGAAAGATGAGGGTATCTTTCTTTTTCTTGTGGTAGGTATCCGGTTTAGATTTAATGTTCCAGCATATATATTAAATAATAATAAATACTATTTTATGTACAGGGTATCCTATTTTTGGCACTTTTGCGGGTTATTTTCCTTATTTTTAAAGATACATGGTTGCGGTTTTTGCAGCAGTTTGCTACTTTTTTGTGAAATTAAGGATGACACCAACAGAATTACATATCCCTCTTGGTTTTTGAAATATACGGCGGAATAAAAAAGTATTACTTTTAGGTAACCCTTTATTTTTTTTTTTTTCGAAGAAGTTTAAACGTAATCTTACAGATTTCTTTCCTTATGAATCCACTGGCGTAGTCTGCTTTTCCTTAGCACCTTCCGTTTTTTAATTACAACACCAACATGTGTTTTTTTTTTTAAGGAACACATTATTTTTTATATTTATTAGCCATAGTGACAGCTTTCTACATACAATTAATTTCAAAAACAAGCTCAGCATTTAAGATTTTGTAAAATTTTGTGTAAAATTTATAATTTCATCACTTTAAATGCTGAAATAAATTATTAAACTGAGAATTAAAAAATATCTTTAGAAATAACTTTAAAAATATTACATTTGTAGTATAATAATGTTAGCATTAATAAGAAATGGTTATACAAAATCGAGCAATTATCTGACATGCATGGTTGGGACGATCGCACCAAAATTTACAATATGCAAGCGAGGTTGCAAGGACTCGCGAGAAGTTGGTATAATAATTTAACGACTACTGAAGCATGCATTTCCTACTCACGTTGACTTTGCCACCTCTATAAAAGAGATGATAAATCGCGTCAAGTTACGTGAAGAAACAATGGCGTCATATTATTTTAATAAAATGGAACATTTACATTTGTGCGAAATAACAGGCAAAAAGGCAGTATCCTGTGTCATCGATGGTATACGGGATAAAGGCATACAAACTAATGCACGAGCTGGACGTTACGAAACACCCGAAAAATTATACAAAGAATTTTTGTCCACCATTGAACAAGAAAGACCACCTAAAGACGAAAGACGAGATAGACCCAGTGGAACAAAATATCATCAAACAAGACCGAATATACCCACTAACACGAATTTCGAACGCAAAAAGGACTCACTGAGTGGTGTAAAGTGCTACAACTGTTCCCAAAAAGGTCACCTCTCGACTAAATGTCCAAAACCACGCAAAGAATGTAGTTTATGTAAGCGATTGGGGCACGACAGTGAATCTTGTTCGCGAAAGAAGAACACTCTCACAGTGTCACCTGCAGTACCGGATAAGACAGACAAATTATATTTTGTAGACTGCTTGGTAAACGGAAAAGCTACAAAAGGCTACTTAGATTCAGGCAGTGGAGCTATAACTATACGTCAAACAGATGCAAAAGCTCTGAAATTACAATCTCAGCCTAGCAAGACGATCATTCAAGGATATGCAGGTGGAATTGTGCGAGTTTTGGGTGAAGTCGATGTCAACATCGAAGTACATGGAGTCAACGTAGACCTCAAGGCTTTTCTTGTACCTGACGAGGTACAGACGGTACCAGTTTTAATTGGGCAGCCTCTGATAAATCACCCTGACGTAGCGGTGACTATTAGAGACGATATAGTTCTAGTCTATCACAAGACAGACGTTGTCTTACCCCAGATGGACGACGCGTCCCCACGAAAATTGCCGTTGTGGGCAGCAGAGGCAACGGTGATTCCACCGAAAACGGTTGGGTACGTGAACGTCACAACTCATTTATTTGGACAAATGAACAAATGAATGCATTTCAAACTCTGCAACAACAACTGACAGAACGACCACTTCTAGCGTTATACGACAGACACGCTGAAACTGAAGTTCACACTGACGCCTCTAAATTAGGTTTTGGAGGAATAATAATGCAACGACCAACGAAAAGCGACACTTTTCGTCCTGTCGCGTATTTTAGTAGACAAACTTCCAAACAGGAAGAACGATATCATTCTTATGAACTAGAAGCACTCGCGGTAGTAGCCACACTGAAAAGATTCAGAGTATATCTTTTAGGAACTCCGTTTAAAGTAATAACCGACTGCAATGCCTTACGAATGACATTTGTAAAACGAGACTTAATACCACGCATCGGACGATGGTAGCTAGCCATACAAGAGTACCAGTTTAGCGTAGAGTATAGAAGTGGTTCAAAAATGACACACGTTGACGCTTTAAGCCGCAATGCGACCGAAAGCATAATCGATTATAGCGGAATCGATTTATTGAAAGTAAATATTTTAGAAGACGATTGGGTACTCGCGGCCCAATTGCAAGATGAAAGAATAAAGTTTTTACACGAAATGTTATCGAAGAAACCTTTAGATCGCGAAGAAAAAGAAATTCACAGTCAGTATAAATTGCAAAACAATCGCGTTTTTAGAAAAACCGAAAACGGATTACGATGGGTCGTTCCAAAAACCGCACGACGACAATTAGTTATGATTTATCATGACGGCAAGGGTCATTTTTCGGTCGACAAAACATTCTCTGCGTTAAGTCAACATTATTGGTTTCCAGCAATGAAACAGTACGTAAAAAGATACATATCAACTTGTTTAGGTTGTCTATACAATAAACGCAACCGGGGTATTTAAATCCCATTGAAAAGCTAACTGAACCAATGCATACTTTGCATTTGGATCATTTAGGTCCTTTCGTTAAAAGCAAACATAAAGACTCATTTCTTGTTGTGGGCGTTGATGCGTTCACCAAGTACGTTTTTTTGAGACCAGTACGGGATACAACATCAAAACATGTAGAAAGTTTTGTTGCTTCCGATATCATCAGCATATTTGGTGTACCGAAACGGTTGATTACCGATAAAGGTACCGCTTACACTAGCAAACGGTTTCAAAATTTTTGTAAGAATTATAATATTAAACTTGTCTTCAACGCAACGGCCACTCCAAGGGCTAACGGCCAAGTGGAGCGTTATAATCGTACCATTTTGGCCGCTTTAGCAGCTACATCAAAAGATGACGATAGTTGGGATAACGAAATTGTAAAGATACAATGGGGTTTAAACACAACCATCAATAAGGCAACTGGGGAAAGTCCCTTTTATATGCTGTTTGGCTATGTACCAAGAAGCATACACGACTCATTCCTGTTGTCAGACGTTGACACAGAATCCCAAGACCGTGCAAACGTAGCACAAGTACGACGACTTGCAGGAGAACGCCTCCGATCGATGCAAGAACGTTCACAGTTACGTTTTAACGAAAAACGCTCCAAACCGAAATCGTATGCGGTTGGAGATTTCGTTTTGGTCAAGCGGGAACGTCCCCATAATGATGGCAATAGTAAAAAGCTGTTGCCTAAATACGATGGACCTTTCACGATAACAAAGGTCCTCGACCACGATCGCTATGTGGTCAAAGATATGAAAGGGTCGATGAGAGCCAGAAACACCTACGTCGGTATTTACCCATCAGATAAATTAAAATATTACAGGGCCTACTTTACAGATGGCTCTGGATCGGAAAGTACTGAACTAGAAGAAGAAGCTTCGACAGAAGTACTCGAATAAGGCGACGCCATATAGAACTTATCTAGTATAACGTTAGTGATCATCGACTTTAATACTATACTTTTCTCGAGGACGAGAAAAAGTCAGATTGGCTGAACTGTTAGCGTTTTTATATTCTTATTTATTTTTTATCAAGTTGCTTATAAATTTTGTTTGTTGGTTGTTATGATTTTGCTAAAAAATATAGTTTAGCCATAGCCTACTACTACTAATTGAACACAAACGAAAATTTTAAATAGCTGACTACGTCACTGGATTCTTTAATAAGTTTAAAGATAACTTGGAGTCTGTGATACTTTTTAATTCCGCCCTGTATCTCAAAAACTAAAAGGGATATGAAAATTCTGGTTGCGCTATCTTTAATTTCACAAGAAGGTAGCACACTGCTGTGGAGACCAATATTTTTTCTGAAGATACCCTGGTGGGATAAAACAATTGTTAAGAATTCAATGAGGCGTCTAAGTGGAAATTAGATGTGTTTTTCTGGACTTATTATTCAATATATGATTCCCAATTTCCATGAAGTAAAGGCTGAAACAATTAGTTATTATAGTCAGCATGTTAGACAAGGAGTGACCACTGTGGTCTTGAAATTATATTTCAATGTTGTGATGGAGAATGTCTTTAATATCGTACGCAATAAGCAAATAATGATAAAAAATTATGAATTTCATATGGTACTCAAGGTAGACAAGTTGGCCCAACCACCAACAAAAATTTTTTTGATCAACAACCTTACTCACGTTACAATTTATCGTGTTGGTCGGATAGTTAACCTAATTTGTAGGCATTTAGGAAGGTGATGAACAAGTTAATTCTTTGCTTCAACGGGAACCTTTCTTTAATATTTTTAATTATTTACTATTTTCAATGCCTTTATCAGTCGCTTTCATTCTCGTTGTACAATGCTGTTTCTTTTATTCAATTCAACAATGATACTTCAATACTGCAATCAATGAGTAGCAAGGCAGCCTGGTATGATACGTTTCTCAAAATCTTTCTCGTGTTCCCAGCCTTTTAAAACTTCAGTGTGTACGGAGCGAAAGTTCCAAAGCAAAATGAAATCCGTGTCGCACGATGAGAGTTAGTAATCAGTTTAAGGATTCTTAGAACGGTGGAATTTACACTTTTAGAGCGTAGAAACCCTGTCAGGCAATTTGTAGGATAATTTGATCATTTAAATTAAAAAATGGTAATTATACAATACTGTAACAATTATCTTGTTAAAAAACTTTTAGATCTATTTCCCTGTTCTTTTTCTTGTAAAATGTCTGTCAATTTAACCAACCAACAAAGTGTTACCTATAAAGTTTTTAAAAATCTGCAGATAAATATGTTTAATTAGTAGGTGTCACTTTGCATGCCGCCTCTACCAATAATTTGAGCAGGGATTTAAAAGAGGAGGGGGATTCATTAAAACGAAGCCACTCAACAAAATTGAATTTGGTAGAGATCGCTTTCATTTCATTTTTACTTATGTTTTCTGCATATAAATATCATATATAGGTACTTCCTATTTTATATCAAAGTGAAGCTTTTCATGATTCTGTTACTGTTCTTATTTATTGTAAGAAAACTATATACAGGGTGTCTTGCGATGAACACCCATTAGAATATTTCGAAAACTACTTCGATTTAAAATTTAAAAATTTGTACAATAACGTTATTGGGCATGCTCTCCTCAATTAAAATAACGGCATCTATGTAGCACTAACGGTTGTACCAATACACGATCATCATCAACTTCGTAACAGAGCAGTAGGTAGCAAAAAGCATGCCTATTTTACACTAAGAAAGCTGGAACAACAGTATTCTCAGGAGAGATAGCTATTCTTTCTAGCTTCCCATCCATACTTTCAAAGTTAGTTAATTACATACAGGGTGTTAGATATTTAATGGCGGATTTTGTAGGTTTGAAACAAATGATACCAGTTAATTGTTGTGGCTCAAATCCCATACCATTAACACGTTTAACTCAACATTATGGTTTTCTCGTAAACAAACACCTCTCGCTCCTCTTACCAATTTATTTCTTTAATTTTCTAAAATATTCAGCTTCATTTTATTACTTTCATTAAAACCAGTAGACTTGGCATGACCCGTTTTTATGAGGAACTTCTGTCCTGGTTTTAACGGTAGCGAGCAGTTCCCCATAGGTGACAATAATTCCGTTGCGAAAATTTTTTACTAAAGGAACCGATGACCTGCTTTCCGCCTTGATCTTGAGTTAAGACACCACCAAGTCCCACTTCCCGCTTCGGTGTTAATACGAAAGGGCTTACTGAACCGTGGTTATGTCAAAATTTAGGCTCCGGGATGTNTAGAATTAATTTTAAATCTGCTGCATAATGATTTTACGTTGGAATAATATTAAATTATATGTATTGTGTAAAGTGAAAAAAATATTTTAACATGAAGAGGCCATTTGGTATCAATACTTGAGCTAAACTGGAAATAATAATGTACACAATGGTGTTAGTGTTAAACACAAGAAGCAAATTGGTTACAATACTTCATAAACAAGGAGTGGACGTGGTTCCGCGATTACACAGCACTACTGGTTAAACATCCTTTATTTTTTGAGGAAAACTAAAAAAACTAAAGACGTATTAATAGTACTCAATTGAAGTGAAAACCTGAAAAAACTTTATGAGCATTAAATCTCTGTCGTATCAACGAGCATGCATCGTCACGAGTAACTAGGGAATCTTTCCCCGTGTATCATTCCAGTTTGGGGACCTGCCGATGCTGAGCGTCAAGTTATACCAGGATGAGTTCATTAACGGTTCCCCGGCCCAGAAATGAACCAGTCAAGGCACACACTAAGTAAAGAGCGATATACGTTTCATAGGATAGGATGCATTTTATCAAAAGCCGTTACATTACTCTATTACCCAAAAAAAAAAGGTGAGCAGCCTACCTAAAGCTAAATAAAAAAGCATCAACAAATGGCATTCAAATAAAAAGGAGAAAAGCAGTATTATCAAATACGTTCAGTCGTAAAGTATGGTGAGAAAGACGGTGGAATATTGCGCTTCGCCCCAAATGAACTATACTGAAATCTTAATCTCTTCTGCGGGTTTTTAATTTATGTCTTAAAATTGTGATTCTTTATCCAAAACTGGAAAGTGATCTTGCATCACGAAAATTCAGTCCTTTTGTCAGAAAAACAAAAGGGATCTTTCCCCATACTGACCCAAAGGGATGAAGAACTAAAAGGAGGATTATTGCCAATAAAACTGATTCACTCACAGGAACTCAAATGTTATTGCAAATACCTGAAAGTAATCATTCACTGTGAAGACTAAAAGGTGCTCTATTATCACAAGGACTTGAACATACTTTGTTCATAACAACATTAATACTATTCATCGCAGGAGCGCAAGAAGGAACTCTCTAATCCTATTCAACCACGAAGGTCAATCTTTGCCATCACATTTAATTCGAAAGGACCTACAGTGATTTGAACACAAATGATATGCTCTAAAGGTAACATTCGTATTACCATACCGATATGAAACCGTTTTTAAGGGAATTAGGCACTTCTTGTAGGTGTGGCCTCTCTCGTGACAATGGAAACATGTAATCTTGTACCTAAGAGTAGAATGATCAACAGTGTTGGAGTACGACATAAAAACAGTATGCATGAAAGCATCAGGCAACCCACCAACATAAATTTATCGTTTATTAATGAAATTACTGAAAAATCATAGAAAGTTCACAGTAAAATTAAATCTTCAAGTGTTCGAAGTGATGCCCTCAGTTTGCAATGCACAAATTTCGGGACATGTTGAATGATCCGTTCAATCAAGTCATCAAAGTGCTGTGCCAACCGATCACTAACAGAAAGAGCATAGTGAGGCGGTGCGCTTTCCTGTTGCCAAATGATGTCATACTAAGGCTCGTACACTGTTCTGTAATTCCGGGAAGACAGTTCATTAGGAAAGATTCGTATGACTCCAGTCACGGTACCATCAAAGAAAAAAGTTCTAATAACCCCGTGCTACGATATGCCGGGTCACATATTCACTCCTGGCACATTCAATTCCTGTATCGTAATTTCATGTGAGTTGGTATCGGCCCAGTACACCGATTTATGAAGGTTTGCAAGGCCATTCATCTTGAACGATGTCTCGTTGGTCCATAAAAAGCGGTTCAGATCAGCTGCCAAACGAACAAGGAACTCTTCACAAAATTGAACACGTATATCGAACTCGCCCCCACTAAGTGCGTGTAAAAACTGTAGGCGGTACGGTTTGAATTTCAGAGTTTTGATTAAACGCTGTAGAGAACTTCGCCTAATTTTGAGCTCTAGCGATGCCCTTCGTTGCGAGATCGGCAGAATTCGAACACCTGGATAATCGACTGCAAATTGCTACGCCAACATCTCGTAATCGTGATCGTTCTTAAATCAATTCCTTACGATTGAAACACTCTGTTCGGTGGTTATACTTCGTCATTATCAAGCAAAAGACGCGCATCAGTTTCTTAAAAAAAAAAAACAATTTGAATTCTCAATCTTTCTGGTGCGCAATTGGACGACAAATTGATTGCTTCTGATAAGAATGATTCATATCGAAACTGTGGAGCGAACAGCATTGTGGTTCGCTCGGCAGTTCGTAATTCTGCATCGTTCCACTGCGTTCGTTAGTATCGGTAGATGCAAAGTGACTTATTGGGCTGCCGATGCCGTAGCAGACGTAAACTGAGTTTTAGGTATTTATAATAAAATTTACAATGTTGGCAGAAAATATTGGGTCTAGGTGAGGGGATAGAAAGAGGAGGTCTTCCCTACCACTGTACTATAAAAAGTTCGTGGCGATCTCACCCCCATAAAAAGTTATGGGGGTTAGATGATGGCCTCCTCCCCCTTCGGGGGTGGGGATGGAGGGATCGGAAGAGGGTGGTCACCTGAGTAAAACCCCATAAAAATTTTGCGGCGGTCTCACCCCCGTAAAAAGTTATGGGGGTTGAAAGTTGATTATTTTGACAATGTTCATACTCATAATTCAAATAAAATTCAGTAAAATAATTATTTTCAAGCGGGTGGAGGTGGGGGATCGAAAGAGGGTGGTCACTTGAACAAAACCCGATAACCTAACCTAACCTATTGATAAAGACATTTAAGTAATGTTTGGATAACTTTCTCAGTATTTTTATGTATTTTTCATTAGTTTTATCGTTGAATATTGTTTAAGATTGACTATATAAATATTTACATGCCGAGAAATGTATAAAAATTGGCATGTTTATTAACTTTGAACCCCCATAACTTTTTATGGGGGTGAGACCGCCACGAACTTTTTATGGTACAATGGTGGGGGAGACCTCCTCTTTCGATTTCACCCACCCCATCATCCAGACATTTACCAAAAAAAGGTCGAATCTGTTATTTGTTTTTTCATTTTTATTAAAATAACACCATGCATGCTTTTTCTTTTAGTAGAAAAGGTAAGAAGTTATTGATACCCTTATTACATTCATTGACAGCAAATACTAACATCAATAGCAGTATACTTCTTGTACACAGGTTTCAAATAACATTTTTTTTAATTTTTGAAAATTATTTATATTATACTGGGCATTATTTTCTATTTACCGTTAATAATTTTTGTATTTATTCCTACTGTTATAAGCAAGCAACTGCATAATAAGTTAGAAGTACATATAAGTATACTATAATTGTTTTAACTTACAGTTCCCAAAAATTCCATTACACGTTAAGAACCCATTTATCGTGTAAGATTTGTTACGAATTGGCACGAAATGAGAAATTATTTGCCATCGACCATGAAGATCTTGGTTTACGTGTTTTTTGGTTGTGACCTTAAAGTAAAAAAAACATAAAAATGTAAATAAGTCGACGGACTTGATGCTTGT
>NW_020438980.1:131286-169173 GCF_000699045.2 Agrilus planipennis | reverse complement strand
TTATTCAATATATGATTCCCAATTTCCATGAAGTAAAGGCTGAAACAATTAGTTATTATAGTCAGCATGTTAGACAAGGAGTGACCACTGTGGTCTTGAAATTATATTTCAATGTTGTGATGGAGAATGTCTTTAATATCGTACGCAATAAGCAAATAATGATAAAAAATTATGAATTTCATATGGTACTCAAGGTAGACAAGTTGGCCCAACCACCAACAAAAATTTTTTTGATCAACAACCTTACTCACGTTACAATTTATCGTGTTGGTCGGATAGTTAACCTAATTTGTAGGCATTTAGGAAGGTGATGAACAAGTTAATTCTTTGCTTCAACGGGAACCTTTCTTTAATATTTTTAATTATTTACTATTTTCAATGCCTTTATCAGTCGCTTTCATTCTCGTTGTACAATGCTGTTTCTTTTATTCAATTCAACAATGATACTTCAATACTGCAATCAATGAGTAGCAAGGCAGCCTGGTATGATACGTTTCTCAAAATCTTTCTCGTGTTCCCAGCCTTTTAAAACTTCAGTGTGTACGGAGCGAAAGTTCCAAAGCAAAATGAAATCCGTGTCGCACGATGAGAGTTAGTAATCAGTTTAAGGATTCTTAGAACGGTGGAATTTACACTTTTAGAGCGTAGAAACCCTGTCAGGCAATTTGTAGGATAATTTGATCATTTAAATTAAAAAATGGTAATTATACAATACTGTAACAATTATCTTGTTAAAAAACTTTTAGATCTATTTCCCTGTTCTTTTTCTTGTAAAATGTCTGTCAATTTAACCAACCAACAAAGTGTTACCTATAAAGTTTTTAAAAATCTGCAGATAAATATGTTTAATTAGTAGGTGTCACTTTGCATGCCGCCTCTACCAATAATTTGAGCAGGGATTTAAAAGAGGAGGGGGATTCATTAAAACGAAGCCACTCAACAAAATTGAATTTGGTAGAGATCGCTTTCATTTCATTTTTACTTATGTTTTCTGTATATAAATATCATATATAGGTACTTCCTATTTTATATCAAAGTGAAGCTTTTCATGATTCTGTTACTGTTCTTATTTATTGTAAGAAAACTATATACAGGGTGTCTTGCGATGAACACCCATTAGAATATTTCGAAAACTACTTCGATTTAAAATTTAAAAATTTGTACAATAACGTTATTGGGCATGCTCTCCTCAATTAAAATAACGGCATCTATGTAGCACTAACGGTTGTACCAATACACGATCATCATCAACTTCGTAACAGAGCAGTAGGTAGCAAAAAGCATGCCTATTTTACACTAAGAAAGCTGGAACAACAGTATTCTCAGGAGAGATAGCTATTCTTTCTAGCTTCCCATCCATACTTTCAAAGTTAGTTAATTACATACAGGGTGTTAGATATTTAATGGCGGATTTTGTAGGTTTGAAACAAATGATACCAGTTAATTGTTGTGGCTCAAATCCCATACCATTAACACGTTTAACTCAACATTATGGTTTTCTCGTAAACAAACACCTCTCGCTCCTCTTACCAATTTATTTCTTTAATTTTCTAAAATATTCAGCTTCATTTTATTACTTTCATTAAAACCAGTAGACTTGGCATGACCCGTTTTTATGAGGAACTTCTGTCCTGGTTTTAACGGTAGCGAGCAGTTCCCCATAGGTGACAATAATTCCGTTGCGAAAATTTTTTACTAAAGGAACCGATGACCTGCTTTCCGCCTTGATCTTGAGTTAAGACACCACCAAGTCCCACTTCCCGCTTCGGTGTTAATACGAAAGGGCTTACTGAACCGTGGTTATGTCAAAATTTAGGCTCCGGGATGTGTATTCTTCAAGGTTTCACATGCTGTTTGGTATTCGGGTGACCATTAGAATGAAGGCGCATTTTTGGCAAATCTTATGTAGTGTCGAGCTATTTTGGCGAATCCCTGATATTTTGCTTGTTTTATACGTGTTTTTTCGTCAATTTTGCGGCTGTCAATTTTTCGAAGACTTCAGTTTACATTGCCTCGTTCAGCTTACTGTATTCTACACAAAATTTCGCGTGACCATCTTTCTTTGTTTTGGTTGGAATATCCCTTGCTTATGCATGCCTTTAATGTCATTAATTGCTTCGCCAAAGAAGCTCTTCTATGTGGTTGTATAAGGGGCGTTTGTTCCTGTGTTGATGTGCTGGGATGTCAAACTGGTCCTACCGAAGTCTAGATCTAGAAGGCGAGCAGCTGGTCAAATTACGTAACCTAATCTTGGTTGTGTTTACTGCACCGTTTACCAATTCGGTCAAAATTGCAGGAACTGATGTCAGTTACGCACCAGGTTCTTCAAGTCAGTGGTGAAATTCAGCTATTGGTTCAAATACTCTTCATCATGTGCGTTTACAGATTTTTTGGTCGAAGCCTTTCAAAGTGGTTTTTCTAACAAGTATTGTGAGTATACTTTCCATTAATAATCCGTCGATGTTCTCATCTGTTCTTACTCACAATACCCTCGGAGTGAGTCGGCAGTATATTCCATCTTAGTGTATCTCGGATCGCCGTAGTCATGATTGGTGTCTTTGCCAAGAAACAAATTCGCCATTCCGATACCACAACCGATTTGAATGAACGAAGCGACAACATTGAGATGTTTGTTTTCTTTGTTTTCTTTGTTTCTTTATATACATTTGTTATTATGCATTTTTTCATGAGCGACACGTACATGTTCCTTAAAAGCTTGTTTTGTCGCTTCAAACTCAAAACTTTTGCTAGCCTTGCATCAGAATCATCAATGATCGCAGTAACGGGTATTATTAGCTCACCAATTTCTTTAATTTCTTCAATTTGTGTCTAAACAGTTTCTCCCATTTTCACCTTCGGCTTAATCTTTAGTCTTGTTTTCCTTCTTATTTCTGATGTCATTTATTATTTCCTCCGTTCTTATATTTATTGTTTCTTGTATGTTCTTCCTGTTTTCATTTCCTATTTCATTTCTTCTTGGGCTGCATGTAATGATATTTTATTTTCATGTTATCGTGTACTAGTTTTAATTCTTCTTTCAATCTCTTGTCTCACCCTTATATTTGCATTCATTTCTTCTTGACAATTCTTCTTTCCTCTTGTCCTTTTTTCCTTTTTTTGTCATTTCTGTCATTGCGATTAACACCTTTCTTTGTACCTGCATTTTTACTTCGGCACGCCTGCTTGTAACAGGCGCAAAATATCTCTATTTCTTCTACAATTTTTTTTTTCTCTGGTGTATGCTATTTACAATTGGTGCAATATTCCTCCAGAAAATTGAACAGAATTTTTCGGTCATATCGGTTTCGTTATTTTCTCTTCGATAGCTTTCTAGTGATATATGGTTTGTTAGGGTTATTCACGATCTATGCAAACTTCCAAAAAAAGCGATGAAATTCGATTCGCTAGGGTTACTGGCAATCGATGAAATGTTCTGGAATATCCAATGGAATTTTATAAAAGCTTTATTCTTCTTCAGTTCCGCTCCTGCTTCAAATGTCACTTTTAAAACTATTTACTTTTTGTAATTATTATCTAAGTAGAATTAATTAATCACTCGATCTTTACTATATCACTGGCTGATTCGCCTCCTTGCTCTTCTAATTCGCTTACAAACACCTCGTAACTATTGATGCTCTTTTTTACGACCACGCGGTAGCTATTTAAAGGTGCAGGATGTTTTGGAAAACTTCTATTCGAGAATGTAGGTTCTAGAGTATTCTAGGCTTCGTTATACTAGCGCTATTTCGGTAACTCACTATAAGCTACCTTTTACTCTCATGGTGGATTGCCTACACATGACAAAATCATTATAATGCAGAGGTTTGATTTAAATATTTCAATATAGTAAGAAATGTTAAAGCTACATTTTTATTGAAATCTGCCAGATAGAAGTGACATTATTTGTTTTCACCTAATTAATACTTTTTATTATATCTACGTTAATGATGCTTTATAATTTTTTAACTAGACGAACTCGTCTAAGTTTGAAACGGTCGTACCCGTTGACAATGACACATAGCACTTACAATTTAATTTCGATGGCATTTTTATGATGTACATACATACGTATATGGAATAAACTGTACATTCGAATTTAATGGTTATAGCGTATCATTAGAATGTAGCAACCAACTGTACAGCCGAATATAGGCTCACATAATTTTTTTTTTCATAGAAAAATACAATCTAAATTTTTGACTTTTTTCGTATATTTTCCAAAGATTTTCTGCCAAACAAACTTAGTTAGCAGTTATGAACAGAACAAAAAATAAATTAACCTAATCGGTGATGTCGTTCTCAAATGATGCTGCACCATACATGTGACGAAGATATTTAAACTGTTTTGAAACTACATATTTAACTGAAAATAGACAAGATGACAGAAAAGCTTGGCAAAATTTAATCGAGAATCTCCATTGATAGATAGTTAGGGAGCATAATGAATTTTAGGTAATTATTTAGTTTGGCTGTGCCAACTCGATTTCCGTGAAAATAATACAAAAAGGTAGTATTTCAAGATTGATATTTTGGCAAATATTCAGTGTTGGAAGGAGTGAGAGAAGTGGTCCCCCCTTCCCCGATATTACTTTGATATGTTAATATGTTATATTTTTGATTATGCTAAGTAAAAATATACATACCTATATACATGTACCTATATAATATTTATTTCAAATGCAAAAAACTGTAATGATTAAAGATTGATATTTTACATACATAAGTGTTAGAAGATGGGGGTTAATATGCTTTATTTGATGATCATCATCATCATAAGGTCGGCAGTCCTAAGAGTGGTTGGACACGTACCTCCACACTTTCCTATCCTGAGCTAAAATTCGCATTTCCCTAAAACTAGAACAGCCCACATTCTTAACTATTTGCGAACAGTAATCTAATCTAGGTCTACCTCTACCCCTCGTAACTCCTGTTTCTGCCTCTAGTATGTCTCTGACTAGACCTTCATGCCTGAGAAGGTGTCCTACCAACCTATCTCGCCTATTTTTTATTGACTTCCATAGAGTCCTCTGTTCTCCTATTCTTTCCAATACCTCTTCATTTCTAACCTTTTCTACCCACGATATCCTCATCATCCGCCTATAACACCACACTTCGAACGCTTCTAACCTTTTCTTTTCCGCCGCGCCCACCGTCCATGTTTCGCACCCGTACAATGCCGTGCTCCAAACATATACCTTTAACAACCATTTTCGAATTTCTAAATTAACCGTTCGCGAGCATAGTGACTTCTTTTTATTAAAGGCGACACGACCCTGCGCTATCCTCTTGCTTTATATCCCTACTTCCTAGGTATCTAAAATCAGCCACTTCTTCTAATTTTTCGTCTCCTATCTTTATATTCGCCTTTTCCCTACTTTTTCTTCCTTTGCATACCAGTATTTTAGTTTTACTTTTATTTATTTTCATACAGTACTGATCTGTCAGGACCACTTCCATTTTATTTAAAGCTATCTCTAGGTCCTTGATGATGCTGAGTAAGAATTTATATTCACATACAGAGTCCCAAGAAAGCGGGTTTCTTCAATAACTGCTTTATAGATGAAGATATCAAAAAAAGATTATTACAAATGTGGTACTGTATAACTATCCTCATATCCTAAAATTATTTTCTATTATACACAGTGTCCAATTTTTCCTGGAGGTAACCTAACTTCATTTTTTCAAATGAAATTCGAAAATAACATGTTTACGTTAATAGTGGAAATAGTAGGCCATTTCTTCCACAAGCTAAGTGTGAAATGACGCAGAGCACTGCAACAGCCTATTTATTTAGTGTGAATTTTATGAAAATTGATGTATTTTAGATATTTAAATTTAACAAGAAATTCAATAATGCAATGATAAATGGGACATTCCATTTGAAAAAATGTATAATCGAAAATAATTCTAGAATATGTAGATAATGTATATAAAAATTTACCTTCAGATCAGCATACACGTAGTATACGATGTATTATTATATATTTATTGGGAAATAAATAAAATTAAATAGTTGCAAGGCAAGAGTGTTGATAATGGTGGTAGTTGAGAAAAGGGGAAACCGCCCCCCCCCGTCTTTTCCAACATTGGGTCCAATATACCTATATCCTCTTGTTCAGCGTGACGAGCTCTACAAAATAATGCATTTTTAAGGAAATCAGGCCACACAGTAAATTCTGGAAATTTTTGGAAAGTATTTATCTGATGTAATTGGTTTTGATCTAACTAATTAGCTCTACAAAATAATGCATTTTTAAGGAAATCAGGCCACACAGTAAATTCTGGAAATTTTTGGAAAGTATTTATCTGATGTAATTGGTTTTGATCTAACTAATTACTTAGAAATAAATTAGATGTTTTTATCCAGTACTAGATACTGTATATCTGTACTAGCAGTTGGTAATTTACTTAAAGGTCGCACCAGACCCACGACTATTGTTTTTTAAGCATCGACTGACAAAATGTAAAAAACAAAAAGGTTTTCAACTCAAGTCTTATTAAAAACTACACAAATTCGTATTTCATATTTTAATAATTTGTATACTATTTTCGATTTATTTGGCCGATGTTTACTTTAGCATCCCCTTGTTTTTTTTTATCCGACAGTGCAACGTGGAAGCAATGTATACGGTATAAAATTTAGACAATCGCCAGATAAGCATGTTTGGTGAGTGTGTCTCACTTTGCAAGCTTCTATCAAAAACTTTGTCGGAAATGAAAAGTTTATTTTATAATGGAGTATTCAAAATTACCATGTATAGTGACGTATTGAATATAAATGTTCTAATTTAGTTTTTATTGAATAACGATTAAAACCATACTCGTTGTGGTGTAATCGTGTGTAGATTAGTGGCTTCATATTGTAAACTCCTTAATGAAAACAGATTTTATATTTTAGGACCTGGATTGTAAAGTATGGCCCAACTATCCTTGCGTATTAACATAGTTGACAGCAATGTTACTAAAACTATGGTATTCGATCCTTCCACTACAGTTTATGACGCATGCAGGATTATTAGAGAAAAAATTACAGAAGCTAATCTCGGACAAGGTAAGTTATGGCATGCCAGTTTGCTATTTAATAGGAAGACTTTTATCAGGAAAAATGAAAAAGGTTCTTTCTCTTATGAGACAGAGAAAATTTTTAACTATGTAGTTTTTACCATGTCATGACATAAAAATGAATTAAAATTATGTCATAACGTAAATTTAATTCAAAATGCATGGGAAGGTATTGGGATCCGTTAAATGGGAGGAGCCTAAAAACATACGATAAAATGATAAGTATTGCCAAAATACGTGATTGGGCTGATACAAAGCCTCGGAAAGGAAATTTCGTTGAAGGTGAGCGTGTTTTTAATGCCAATCACATTATAAAATTCGGAAATAAATCCGGAAGCTAGCCTTCAAATTCCGTCAAGTTTACTGCCTACTTTTTTAAGCAATCACATATCAATGACTTGCACGTGCAAAGCCGATTTCAGAGAACGTTGCAAACACATTATTGCAACTTTGTTGTATTGCAGCAGGTAGGTTCTTAACCTCAAAATACTTATATCGTATCATTAGAATTGTGTTAAATCAATTACACAGGACTAAATAATTTTTCACTTTATAATTTTACTATGATTCTAGTTTTAAATATTAAGGTTATGGCTGATGGTAAATACTTGCTGAAATATAATCATGTGCATTAAAATGACGTGAACAAATTTTTATTTCGGAATTCACTTCTTTGATACCTACTGCTTTCATTCAAGCTTCTATTAATTTACTTTTTTCTCTAATTTTCCGAATATATTTTTACATATATAAAACGGTTAGTTTTTATTGGAAAGTAGTTAATGTAGGTGAAGACTGAAGATCTATGTCTGAAGTGCTATTGCAGCTTTTCACTGAACTTATTAACTTTTTATTTGATTTAACCTTAGAAGAACACTTCGTCGACTCCATCATCAAAAACAATTTTACTTTTTTAACGTGTTTTATTATTTTAATAAACAATTTTACAATTTGCGTGCACAGTTCCTATGTAAATTTTTCCCTCATTCGAGTTATAAATTTTGCCACCAGATGGTGTATGCCCATTTGACGGATCCCAATAGGAATACGTGATATTCAACTATTATGTGTACTTAGTAGACATAACTTTAATTAATTTTTTTATCAGATAATAATTCATTGACTAAAATATATGTCAGTAGGTAGATAATCCTAATTAATTTGTAAGATGTATGTATGCGGACGTATAACAAAAATGACATCTACTAAAATTTTACTTCAACATAGTCGTAATGACATCCAAACAAAGAAAGTGAATTATAGTTATGTATACAAGGTGTTTCTTAAATAAGTAGCAAGCTTTGGAAGGCATTAGTTAGATAGTGGTGATAATAGAAATTCGTAGGGCGAGTAAATCAGCGTGGTTAAAAGACAAAAAATTCTAAGGAAATCAGACGAAATTGTAATCTCAATCCGGCCTTGGGTGTGAGTTTGCAATGTACAGGGTGGGCAAATTTCTATGTTTATATAGGACAACTCGGTAACTAAAAGAAATACAAAAAATTAATATTTTCTTATGGGCTCTGCGTTAGTGAAAAGATTTTTTTCTCTTTTCAAATAAATATAATATGTGGGATCGAATTCGAAAGGTGGTATTTAATAACAAAAATTAAAAACTCACCCAAAAATAATTCCTTCTTGTATTCGTTTCTAGTGGACGTCTCATATGTGCGACAGAGATCATCGTTTTAATGGGCCTTGTGAATTTGCATTTTTATTTTACCTCCATTTCACTTTAAATCTATTTTACGAAAACTACATGTTGGAGCGCTTTATTCTTCGAAGTAATATCAATTCTGATGTGGCATCAGAAATATATCTCAATAATTATTCAGGAAGAAGACAACCTTATAAATTTATTTTTGCGAAAATAAAAGAAACCCTAAGCAATTATTGGAATTAACTTATTACCATTATTCTCAATACAATTAGATCTCGTTATGATACTCCGAACAGCATTATGAATATGAATATTTGAAATTGAATTTACACACTCTAAGAAATGAAAAAGTAGTAAAAATAACTACAACGTTTACAAAAGAATAGGAATTTGTAAGAATTCTTTTTTAAATTTATTTAGAGATACATTTTAAATTGAAAATTTAAGAATGAACGGTTTATAATAAAAAAAATATTGTTATATTAAATTAGAAATTGCGCGAATAATTTTTTAATTTATTATTGCTTTCTTCCTAATTTGTAATATGTACAAACGAAGTTTGATTTTACCATTATTTTCGGTAAGAATAAAAACCTTTTCAGCTTCAATAACTTTTGAATTCTTTATTAAATAAACATAATAAGATTAATACATTCATAAACTTCATACATGTTTAAGTAATTATTTACATCTTTTTTGATTATTAAATTTTTACGTTTAAAAAATAAATTGGTCAGTTAATCTAAAATTAAAATTTCATTCCGTACATATGACAAAATGCTACTTTCGTTCATGTACAGTGGATAGAAAAGTCGGATTTTCTGTGGTGTGACAAAAAATTAATTACGACACCAGTAATCACACAAAAATGCGTACGTATGCAATACTATTGTTCTGCACTGACCTAGAACACCAACACACTGCCAATGACTTCGACTAACTATATACGTTCAAGGCTGCTCTAGGCTGACCGTAACATTAACATCATCAATCAAATTTAATTTAATCTAAAAAAAAAACAAAAAATTCATAAGTAGGTACAAAAATACAAACGAAATACAATCTCACCTTATCCAGCGTGATTCCAACTTCTTCTTTTATCGTGCCCTACTGCCTCATGCAATTTGCTACTTATTTCAAAAACACCCTGCACTCAAAATAAAATAATTTTAATTCTCTATTATTATTATTTTTATACCTTTTATTTCTACATCGTCCGATTATAATTTTGTAAACAGATTTTGAAAATACCTGATCCAGATATGTTTAATAATTTTAAAAAACCTAATATTTACCATAATGTTTTCTAACTTGAATATTTCCATTAAATAAGTCTTTATCCGATGAACTCGATTGTTTACGGAATGAAAATTAAGTGAACTGGTTGATTTTATGTTTAAGTGTTTTTTTATGTGGTCCTAAAAACGTTTTAGGAGCTTATCTTCGGCGCCGAAAATTGGCACTGGTAAAACCTGTTCGTTTTCTTTTTGTGAATGAACCTTATCAAGTCTTATGGTTATGCTTGCTGTAGGTTGTTGGTTCATTGGTGAGTGTTGTCCATTCGTGAAAACGAACCGTTAGCTGATATAGTACATTTACAATAAATGGAACGAATGCATTTAGTATCTTTGATAGCCGCGTGTCTCGTTTGATGTTTTGCGCATGCGAGAGTCCTAAAGCAAAGTGAATTCGTGTTGCTAGCCGCCTGTAGCGCTCTAGAGCACTGTTCATCCTTCATTAAATTTAGTCCTTAAGTTAACTAAAATTAAGTGATAGAAATCAAATCATCAAAAAAAATATATTTTCGGCAATATAAATAGAACCGTTCTTACCACGTGCATGAAAAACTAGTATATGATGTACTGATATGTTATAATGTAGCTAGTAAATTCTAAACATTTTGACTGTATAGTTTAATTGCTATTATTAAATAAATATTGAGAAATTAGATCTGACACATCGGAGGAAGTGATTAAATAAAAAAAAGCGAAGAAGATGAAATACATACACGTAACTATTAAAGTATCGTCATACTGTACTGAATATTTTGCAATGTTGACAGATTATATGTGACTGCTCAGGAATGGTTAATATTATATCAAAAATTTTTCATGATACACTCGACTTTTACACTCAACAGAATGCTTACAACGACGACTATTTTCCATATTTACCTTACCAAATCAACTTTTCTAGATCATCTCGAATGGATAAAACGATACAAAACCTGTAATAAACCGCATTTATAGGTAGCTATAATTTCAACTTATGAGGTCTCCTTTATTACCGTCTAATATAAATTTGACCACTATTGGTAAAAAGGTTCTCCAGTATTTTCTAGAGTCTAGACTTCTAGACATTTGCAACTGTCTCGGGTAGCACGATATATTCAAAACTCATCCCTAGAAAATTTCCAACTGCAATTTTTTTAATCCCTGAAAGGTTCACCAGTATTTTCTATAGTCTAGACCTAGTCGATCTAGCTTTAAAGAGCGACACGTTGTGGCCGTAAATTCATGGATGTAAGGTCATCCCTGTAAATGAAACTAGGATCAAGTAATATATCACTTTAAAGGCGATTTAATTGCCTTTACAAATATGCTGACATTTTTTTGTTTTGCGCTATAATTGATGTGAAAACCCAGTTGGAAATGTAGGTTGAATTAATTAAAAATAGTTCTCAAACAAGTTTTAATTCATTAAATGTTCAAAAGACGTGGCCGGATGAGCATATGAGAAATGCCCAAATCCAAATTTTTTGTATTTCAGGTGTTATGTAGATACCATTTACAAAACCCCTTACAAAATTTTATTTCAAAAAATTAGTTTTTTTCGCCAAATATAAGAAAAAAATGAAAAATCGAAAAAGCTTTTTTCTCAGAAATTACTGCATCGATACCATTCGAAGTTTATTTACAAAAAAATAAACGTAAAATTTTCCTACTAAAAACAAGTAAACATTTTTTTTTTATATTATTGACATAACACCTCCAATGTTTTTTTATAAATTCTTATATTTATCTGTAACAATAATTTTTTCAAAATTTTAAAAATGGTAGGACATTGTCAATTGATAATGCTCTCAATAGCTGGTTTACTTTGTGAGATCGCTTGTTTCTTAAATAACCGTTTCAGAAAACAACTGGTCGGTGATCAAGAATTTGTATATGAAATAGGTACTGATATATCGCATAGAAAACACGGCGCAGTTTACACAAAACACTCTATTTTTTTAGAAAATGAAGTATAAAGACAAAAAAAATTAATTATTAAAACTAAAAATTGCTTGTGGCACATGTTCGACCAAGACCAATGTATTCAATGTATTTTCTTACCTGCTTTAATGATTTCTGTATTGTGGTTGATTTCTGTAATGTGATCGTCGTTTTCAAGAATCTTTGCATTGACCGTGTTCGCTACTGAGATTTTCCACTCAAAGAGATGCATGCGCAATAACTTTTTCATGGAGTACGCATGCTCAAAATTAATAAATTATATGTTGTAGCATCAATAATAATAATATTAATTTTGAGCATGCGCGGCACATCACATTGAATAGGAAATCTCAGTAACGTACACGGCCAATGTTAAGATAAATTATTCGCCAACTAAGGTAAGATTCACTCGGTAAATTATGCCGGAGAGAAAATGGATCAACAATACTATTCATCAAAATCCTAGCCCCTTTCCTTGATACTACTCTTGCACGAGATGAATCTTATACGAACAATGTGACGACTTTCATGCTTTTTTAGTCTCCTTGAATTTAAATATCAAATTTCTAATGAAGATGTGCCTAAGTATTTCCATTGCCATGGTCTCCTCTATTTCGAGATAAATTAAGTTTTGGTAATAAAAGAAGCATTTTTTTCAATTAAATTAATAGGGACCCAACGCCATGCAGTTTTCACTGTTTTGTATTAGTATATTTTTTTATTTCAATCAGCTGCAGCAGTTATTTACCTTTTTATAAATTCGTTATTTAATTGCTTAACAGTAAAACCAACAGCTTTTTTGTATTTGTAGCTAAAGATTATGGGTTGTTTCTTACTGACGAAGATAATAATACGGGAGTATGGTTAGAATCTGGGCGCCAACTTGCTTATTACATTCTACGTAGCGGAGATATGTTGGAATATAGGAAGAAAGTGAGAACCTTACGAGTTAAAATGCTAGATGGTAAGACATGAATAGTGTATAGTTGTTTATAGTGTGGTAGTTTGAAAAGTTTGATTGTAAAAAGTTATGTCAAATAAAAAATTTAAATTAATCATCGCCATTTTGAGAGTATCTACTATAATAAATAAACTAAAGGAGAAATCGTAACTACCACTAAAGCTTTTTACTGCAGACCAGTGTTTCTGATGCAGATATTATCAACGCGAGGCTAATAACGGTCTCATTAGAAAGGGGGAAACACTTGTTCGCAGTGAATAGTTTTGGTGTTAATTAGATGAGTAATATCTTAGTTTATTTGAGTGCTGAATTTTTCGTTTTTAGGGTCTGTGAAAACTATGCTCGTTGATGACTCTCAGATAGTTGCCAACTTAATGGTTGTAATTTGTACTAAAATTGGCATTACAAATCACGACGAATATTCATTAGTTTTGGAAGAAAGAGAACGTGACGAGAAAGAAAATCTTGAAAATAGAAATTACAGTACGCTAACTCTTAAACGAAAAAAAGAAGAAAAAGAACGCGATGCAAAAATGGAACAATTACGAAAAAAACTTAGAACTGATGATGAAGTAAATTGGGTAGATCCTTCTAAAACACTGCGAGAGCAAGGAATCGATGAAAATGAGACAGTTTTGCTTCGTCGTAAATTCTTTTATTCCGATCAAAATATCGATTCTCGAGATCCCGTTCAATTAAATTTATTATACGTACAAGCTAGAGATGCTATAATTGGAGGAACGCATCCTGTCACCCAGGAAAAGGCTTGTGAATTTGCAGGAATTCAATGTCAAATACAATTTGGAGACTATGTAGAAAATAAACATAAACCTGGATTTTTGGAGTAAGTAGCATACCTATTATGCAAAATATACGACTTATTTAAAATTTATAAAATTGTGGGAATATGAAACTATGGAAAATAAACAGGAAGTACTCTTTGTTGTCATAAACTGCATTTGCTGATTTTTATACTTATTTACTGTTGATAATATTGTTACTGGTTATTCGTCCCAGTTTTGACTCTCTTCTTCACTCTTCTAATTTCACATTCTCTTCGTCGTCTCGTTACTAGAACCTATCTCCTTCTGCCTCGCGGCAGCTATTAACAGGGGCTGGATTTGTTCTGGAAAGATTCCATTCCAGAATGTACGTTCTAGGAAATTCTGCCTATACTCTGTCTAGACAACCTTTGAGGTTTCTTTACTCCCCCTCCTAGGAGTAATCGTTCCTATCAGCGACGTCTTCTCTGTATGGAACAGGGCGTTCAAGGTGAGCGACCTTTATCTTTTCTTGAGCGACACACATCAGTCATTACTTGAACCAGTTCCACGTTGCGCCATCTACACTTCGTAGTCCATAAAATTGCTTGTGTCTTGCATTTTCGCAAAATTTCAAACTGTAGAACTCTTGTTCTAACGTACTTGTCTAAGTAGTGATGTAAATCGCGGTGTATGACTCCATTGGTAAATATTTACACTAGCAGTTGGTCTATGAACTCTTAAAGTAAGAGGGGTACCTGAGCTAATCCTGCGAGGCGTTCCATGTTGAACGTTATTTAAGTCTGTTTTCATCTTCTGTTTCATTTATTTTTTAGCTGCTTTTAATTCTTCTTTCATTTCTCCTGTCCTTTACCCGTTTTTTCTTGTCCCTTTTGCATTTTCAGTTTCATTTTATCTTCTTTTCGTTTTTTGTATCATTGCTACAGAAACTATCTTTAAAGCTTTATTTGTTTCGCCATTTTTGCTTGGATACCCGTGGTTGTAACAAGCATTAAATATCTCGATTTCTTTCGATTTTGATAAAATTGTTCTTCTCTGTTCACGAGCTTTCCAATGAAACATAAATTGCTGGGGTAATTCACTATCCGTAGAAAATGCGATTAAATTCTTCGATGACGTTAAATTTGTTTTTCTCTCTTTAAAAACTTTCCGATGATATAAGAATTGTTGGCTTAATTCGCAATCCGTGGTAACCTTCAGAAAATTCGATGAAATTTACGATCGATAGCAACTTTTAAAAAATTTCATGGAACACTCCAATAAAGCCAGTGTCGTTCTTTCGTTCGTCGAGAGCTTTCCAACAGCATATGGTTTGTTGGGTTTATTTACAATCGATAAAAACTGACCGATGGAACTTCTGGAATATTTGATGGATTTCTTCAGAAAATTCCTTCCTGTCTTTTTCCGTCCCACTCCTAACTAGAATGCCGTCTAATCAAACACCCTTCGTACAAGTAACATATCTTTCTAATTGAAGTAACATTACTATTATTAATTAAACACACGCTCACTACTCTATCACTTATTGCAAGGCTTTTTACTCTTATTTCGCCTTCTGTTTCTCGCAACTTGAACTGTTGACTTTTCGATCCCACGGCAGCTATTCAAAGAGGCTCAATTTGTTCTAAAAAGATTCAGTTCTAGAATGTAAGTTCTTTGCAACTAGTGCCTACCCATGACATTATCTTTATTATTAAAAATGCATTGTTAATAACCGTTGTTGTACCATATATCTACCAGCAAACCAAACTCTTTCTTGTAACTGCTTCTTCGACGTGAAGTTAGCCACTCACTACATTTACTTCAAGAAGGAAAAAAGTACTATTTCAACAGATGCGGTACAAGCAACTTTAATAAACGGTTTTAAATGTGGCAGTTTTATGGTATATTTCCTAAGAATCCAAAATTTTTTAAAAATTCCCAAAGTGAGACATAGAAAGACTTAAAGTGCTTTTAAATAACAAGATTTGAAATGACAAAGTTCAAACTTCTTCTCGGCAGTATTTTTAATGCCTTAAAGATTCTAATAAACCATTTCAGTTGTTAAAATATGCAATATTACGCAATTGTCATTTCAATATCATTTTCTTTTTAGTTTAAAAGAGTTTTTACCTCAATCTTATGTACGTGTAAAAGGAATAGAGAAGAAAATTTACAATGAACATAAAAAACATATTGGATTGAGTGAACTTGATGCAAAAGTATTATACACAAAAATTGCTAGATCTCTGAAAACGTATGGTGTTACATTTTTCTTAGTGAAGGTTTGTATAATATACATGTTTATAAGTAAATTATATGCATGAAGTAGTATTTCAACGTGTACAAAATGGTTTTAAATTTTTTATATTATTATTTAATATATTATGTGTTATTCACATTCCCCGAATTTGGGCAAAGCCATAATGCTTTGTGGGTGCTCTATATGGCCTAGTACACGAACAGCGAAGTTCACTTCGGAGAATGCCCAAATTCACTTACGCATTCCGCGGAGGGAGTGTTTCGGTGTGCTTAGTAGCCGATTTTAAGCTTCCGAGTGTAGCTTCTTCGGGTAGTATACATTGCACTTTGTATACTTTGTGAAGAAAGAAAATAATTTTACTCGCCCCTCGGAGTGGCTGAAGTCTTCGGTTGATAGTAAATGCACACTTCTCAAACGCTTATCTGAACTTGTTTATGAGGTTTCCTTTGTGAATCAACGCTTGTGTAGTGGTACCTATGCTTGTACTGTGGCTAGTTAAGTTACCGGAAATTATAAGCGCCTAATAAAAACAAAATGTTCGAAGAAACTACCAAGGAAGCAGTTAAGTTTGAAAGTAAACTTGAAATTGAAATATCAAGTGCACGCTTGAGACTCGTATATAACTTTCACCACGTAATGTGTTAGTAATACTGTTATTTCGTGTAAGAATGTTGTTTCTTGTTTAAGAATAAGATGTTTTATTTCCACTATTGAACATTTTATGACGTCCGTTCTTTCTCCAACTCCGCGGAGCGCGTAAGCTATTTGCCCCTTTCGCGAAGTATGCAAAATAGATTGCACACTGGCTACTGAGCATATCGAATTACCTGCTGCGCGGAATGCATAAGTTATTTAGGAGATTATTCGAAATGAAATGCGCTATTCGCGGTATTGAGAATAACATATAAAAAAACAAAGGCAAATGAAAAAAGACTTACGATTAGTTTAGTTACTTTGGTTAAATGGTATTTATAGAATGCACATGAGTATTTTCAAAGTACATTTTTTCCGCACTTCATTCAAACAGAAATTAATACATATTGGCATGATTAAAATTTACGTTCTGCGAGTGCAAAATCTTAAAAGCCAACTTTAGAACTTTTTTGAAAATAATTTGAACTTTTTAAGTCCCACTGTAGTGTAAAGTATGTTGAATTGAGTAAGTACAGTAAGTAGTAAAGTATTTATTTCAATTTATTTTATTATATTTTCGCTAGCTTTCTTCTTTATTTATTTTATGTATCTTTAATAGGAAAAAATGAAAGGTAAAAACAAACTTGTTCCACGCCTTTTGGGAATAACTAAAGATTCTGTATTACGTCTTGACGAGAAAACAAAAGAAATTTTAAAGACATGGCCATTAACAACCGTAAGAAGGTGGGGTGCTAGTCCTAACACGTTTACTCTAGATTTTGGAGATTATTCCGACCAATATTATTCGGTTCAAACGACAGAAGCTGAACAAATCCAGCAAATTATTGCTGGATATATTGATATTATTTTAAAGAAGGTATGTAGTTTTTGTGTAAAAAAACAACAAACCAATAATAATTTTTTAGAAACAAGCTAAGGACCATTTTGGTATAGAAGGAGATGAGGGATCAACTATGGTAGAAGACAGTGTATCTCCTCATAAGTATTAATAATAGGTTTATTTTTTCTATATGTACATTAATACGTGTCTTTTAGAGCAACGATACTGCAGCACGAAACCAATAAAATAGGAAAGATAAATACTGAGTCTGTAGCTAAACCAGCTGTGATGCGCGCTGGAGCTGACGGTAAATCAGAAATTTATATCTTTAAAAATTTGTATATCTTCAAATATTTGTAGTTTGATTTTTTCTGTGCTTATTTCATTGTCTCGTCTTCACGCTTCCATTTAAAGAAACATAATTGAAGGTACGAAATTATGTACCTACATAAAAATAATTGATTTATTTTACAATTGTGTCTGCATAATAATAAATAATTTGACAAATTAAAATTATTATGTAACGTTAGAATCCGAAAGTATTGTGTAGGTATATAATTTCAAATTAATTGTGAACATCAATAAAACATCTTAAATTATTATGTACCTACCTATGCAATGTTGCAAAAAGTCTGGAGTAGAGGCTTATACACTTGGCGCATCCAAATACACACTATCTACGCTTTCACGCTATGGGTACGTTCCTAAATAGAAAGCTGTGCGCTGGTAAGTACGATTTGTCGTCATCAACACTGGCCAGTATTATTTTAATTTGAAATTAGAGGTTATCCTATAATAGTGATTCCGACAATGATGATTTTTCATACCAGTACAATATGGCGTCTTTCGATGACGTCAAATTGTTCTGGCCAGTGTACTGGTTTCTTTTTAGGAACATACCCTATACTTTGTCTATTTCATCTAGATCCCCCGCGAACGTTAGTAGTCTTAGCATTTTTTGTTTTCTGCATTTAAATTTTTCTGTTTAATTAATTATCTTATTAATACAGTTATTCAATCATTTTAGACTGTTTAACTGAAATTTGATCAAACTGTTTTCCAAACATAACGTGACATGCAAAAAGAAACAAAATTTAATAGGTATCATAGTAATCTTATGTTAAGGGTATGTCGCAACCCCCACTACATCCAATGTACGTGTGTTCCTGGGTATTCGATATTCCATCTGCGAATTTGGGAATTTATCCCTCACGTTGTTCCGCCCCAAGTTGAGTCAGTGGTGATGAGAGAGTAACGACTAAACCCTCGGCGACGACGATTAGACGTATATAATGAAATATTGTTGAAGATTGGCTAAAAGTGATCGAAATAAGCATTGGCAGATGATTTGCAGGCAATATTACTACTTCAAAGCTTACCAGACTCTTTTGAAAAATTCAGATGTGATTTGAAAACGTGTTATGATCTACCAATACCAGAGTATTGCGAATAAAATTTTTAGAAAAATACCCATAAAATTAACGAAGAGAAAACTGATATGTAATATGCCCGAACGTAACACAATCAGAACAGCTACAAAAGTACGCGAAAAAATAAATTTCATAATCAGCGAGATTAATAAGGACGCTACAGTGGTTGTTTGTTAAAAATGCCTGTAGGTAAAACTGTTCAAGAAGTTCGAAGAGCATTTGTGTATACGGACTATAATAAAATTAAAAAAACGTAGGGACCTTAAAAGTAATATCGGTCCTTAGTTCGGTGTTCAGTGAACTCTTGCAGGTGGCAGATATTACCATTACGGTATCATTAATAAATCGGACATATGGTCAATATTTCGAGTCAATACCCCATAGTAAGTCGGTTACCGGAAGAATTTTATCGCATATACTGATACATTAATAGTAGCTTGAGGGGATAATTCATAAGTCTATTCTGATATGCAAAAATACGAAGATTGTTGTTCAAAAAAAAGCAAGCGCATTGTAAAAATGACACACCTATATGCATTTAAATGTATAGTATTAAACAACAAGAGAAACGGAAGATTTGAACTTGTAGAAGCAATAAACATTATTAATAGAACCAGAATCCCTTATTCCAATAAGGCAACAGGAAGATGTAAGTCTAAATTTAATAGAAAGTGCCAAAATTGATAACTGTGAATCCAATGCAATGAGCTTTGATATAAATATGTTTTATAAAAAAGATTTTTTCAGCGTTTAATATAAAATTACAAGGTAAACTCTAAATGCTTGTAGAACGTTTAAATCCAATATCACAAATCCTGTAGATAAAAATAATATTACAAGTGAAAATACTGGAAAATTCATCCACCTCATCATATGCCTGAATCTTAAGCGCTTCTTACGCAGTTAAAGATATTATTTCTGTGTAAGGCATCATGAAAGTAGCTGCTAAATATCACAGAGCTAATGAAGAAGCTATTTGTCTTTGTCAGCTTATATTTACAGCGAGCTTTTTGGTAGCTTGGAACGAAAAAAATTTAGTTTACTTAAAATAGTTAAAAATTTGACCAGGTCCACTATTAAAGAGAAGAGACTTGATGTCCTAATGATGATAAAAGGCGAAAAAGACCTTTGCGATGGACCTAAACAACATTGTGAATTTGTGGACGAATCTTAAACACAGGCGAATTCGAGTAAGATAAATATATTAGCCTATTGTGTTAGGTAGTCTTTTATTAATATCAATACTTTAAGAAAGTTTTTCGGGTTCGATTTTCGGCGAGAGTGACAGTAGCTACAAAATTTTTCCTAATTAACTTGAGGTAATGTGTCGTAAAATTAAACTTGTTATTTATAAATGTATATTTTTGAGCATGTGTGTAAACCTTTAGTTGGAAAATTAAAGTACAACAGTTGGTTAATCGGTTGCGTCCCCCACTCCAAAACAGAATACTTCGCTAGGGTCCTATAGAGTCGTACAATTTCTAAAAGAGGAATCGGGTTAAACGCTTTCCGAAAATGTCAGTGGCAGAAAAATTAAAGAAGGAACTAGAAGTGTACCAAATGAATGTAATTATAACATACAACAGTCAGCTGGAAGAGGACGTGCAAGTGCAAGTACCCGACAAAATAATTATCAGTCTCACAAAAACCGGCAAACCGGTGACGGTAGTGTCGGACATCATTCGCGCACTAAACAAATTGACGTAACATTGTTGTACACGCGCTTATTAATGAAATGGTCTAATAGAATTAGAATATTTTCCCTTACAAAAAATGCCTACAGACGTGTTAATAAAGGGATTGTGCAGTAAGAAACATCGACAATGCGTTTGGAATCTATATCAATTGTACTTGTGTTACTACTACGGTTCGATATTCGATTTCCGAGTCTGCCAATATACCCCACACTCGTTATCCCTCCCCCCACTCAGTAATGAAAGAGTTTTGATAATACATTTATATATATATATCGNATATATATATTTCTATTGTCGTATGCTTTTTTTACTTTATTTAACTGTATTTATTTATCTTCGTTAATCGTAATATCTAAAATCGGGCTTACTAATTCCGTAAACGAACGGAACTGGACTGTATACTTTGCCTTTGCATGTAACACGCGCAGAACCGTATACTTAGTGCTTTGCCTCCAAATCAACTTCTTTGCAACGTTGCCATAGTTTTGTAGTTACATTTGGCTGATCCTCAATATAGCATCTAAATATATATAAATGGAGGATATAGCGCAATTTTAACTTTTGACTTAAACATCATTTCTGATTAACTTCGTTTCTATTGCTTCAAAAAATTTGAAACTCTTTTGACCATAATTTTTGAATTATGATAGTACAATACTATGAGTAAGTTTAGAGATTTATAATCGTATAAATGTATAAACTTTTTTTAAAATCTTAACTAACGATTTTCCTAAATTAATAAACCAGTGAATCATGTTTTAAAAACTTTGTATAATCAGTAATTTGTAGTTGAATAACTGATACAGATAGACTGGAGAAAGTTTTTGCTTTGATTTAATTACCCATAATAATATAATGCCTATAAAATATTAAATTCATTGTCCTAATAATGTTTTCTGAGCGAATTACTATTTCAAGTCTATATATGCATTACCTGAAATCATAAAATTATTCTTGCATGCACAGATAGCTCTCATTCTTTAAAGTACTCCTTTTTAAGATGTTCTTCAAGTGCACTTGCTTTTATCAGGAAATATATTTTTTTTTATTTCATATTTGCACTTTTATGATAAAGCTTATTTTTTCTTTACTGTTTGCCTCTTAATCACATTACGTACTGTGTAGTCCAGTGAATAGCAAAAATTTTGTTAAAAAATTAAGAACAGGATGCCATCTATTGAACATAACATTGTTTGTTTCGGTAAGCACAATTGAGGTTTCATTCCGAACTCGCATCGAGTGTTGCAAAGAACTAACTTTTAATTTCCAAAAGGTTTCGTATTAACTGCATTATTTATAACAAAAAAACATTTCTGTAACAGCTATTGTCCAATACTGAAGTTATTAAAATTCTTAATTAATTGATAACTGTTTTATGCAAATAAGTAAACCAATTGCCAAGTTATCAGTCATTTGTTTATAGAAAACTGTTTTCTTTCAGCGAAACGTCGTTTATGTTCAAGGGTTGTATTTTCATGTTTTAAAAAGTTATGTAGTTGAAATTCCAAAAAAAAACATGATTTATGTGTCAAAAAAGGGTACTCTTTTGTTATAAATATCTTCAGGTGTCTCCTATGAGCTCTAAAGATTTAATTCTTTTTGCAAAAGATTACTGAAAAAAATGCACATATTTAAAAAAAAAACAATCTTGTAGGACCTCTAGAACCGTAGGTAGGATTATTTTCTAAATCGCTGTGTGCTTGACTATAGCAAGTAAAACACGTAATGCCTTCATTTTAAATATTGAATGCCAAATTTCAACAAAATCGATTCAAATGTGGAATATTTTTGTAGGTATATAGTTAATTTAAAAAATATCAAATGAAAAAACAACATGGATCATAAAAAAATGTTAATAATCATTAGCAATTTACAGAAAATTTTGTGTAATAAGGTATTGTTAATAATTTTTTCCAACCGTGGATTAAAAAAATCATCCTTATTAGTTAATAATTAGTGGAGATAAACTAATTTTTTGACTCCCATCTTCCTCATGGGATTTACCCTATAATTTTTCAATAATTTATTTTCAACTTCATTAATACTTAAACGTTTTACAATACAAAATACTATTTTTTTTTACAAATTGAACTTTTTTTATTTATTGTTCAAGTAATAAAAATTTTCAGTATGCAATTATAGTAATGCGCATCCATTGAATTAAACGTTTGACGTGATATTTACAATAATCTCCGCTCTTTTTACAATAACTTATTAGATTTTACTAGACACCTCCCGTACATTTTGATCAAACGTGATTAGTAGATATCTGCTAATTGCTACTAGAAATCCTATAAGGTCGCTGTGTTTTGAATTTTGATTTCAGTAATTGTTTACAAAAAGAATTAAATCTCTAGTGCTCATAAGAGACACTTGATGTCGATTTGTTTATAACAAAAAACATACCTAGTTTTTGGCAAGATAAATTATGTTTTTTTTTTTGCAATTATAAGTTTAAATTTTTTTAGTACATGAAAGTACAGTTGCTGAATTTGGAAGTGCTCAACAACAAATAGTTGATGATACGTCGCAAACTACAATATGTGTTAATCTTTAAGTTGCTCTTTGTGATCATTAATAATAAAACTACGATTTTACCGAAAGACCTTCTTTATACTTACAAATTTTCAATTAATTTAAATTAACGAAAACACCATTCAACATGTAAGCAAAACTTTGAGAAGCTTTGGTCTATTCTTTCTCCCTTTTTAATCGTGTTTCTACAAGTTAGGAGGTGTTGTTAGTATATTGAAGTAACATACAAAAATAAATGTAAAAAGATTAACTTTGATGATGAATATCCACATTTTGGTGGACAATTGATGATAATCCACCGTGATTGATTTAACTTTTATTCGAAGATTTTTAGTTTTATATTATTACGTAAGCTTTTAGAAATTAAAGTGTTCTTTGCGACTTTGGATGCCTCACCCTCCTCCCCACACTCGATACGAGTCTGGAATGAAATCTCACATTGTGCTCACCGAAACAATGTTCTTGTTATTAATTTCTCAAAAACATTATTTTACTCCTGATTGACGATTATTTAATATAAAGTGATTTTGTTAAATTTAAAATTTCGCAAAAGTAACTAAATAATTTCAACGATCCGTAATTTTCATTTTCAATTTTGTTTTTACATCGAATATTTATTTTAATGACGTTCAGCAATTTTAGTTTATTTAGTGAATACAATAATGTGTAGAAGTATTATATTAATTATATACCCATTTACCTTTCTGGGTAAATTATTGTCGATTTTTTTTCCAATCTCAAAAAAGTTGTTAGGAGTTTCTTTTAAATTATCAAGTTTTTGTAAACACCAATTTTCTTGAAGTTTGTTTTTTAAATCGTTTTTTTTTTATTTTTAGTTCTTTTTAAAATTACTTGTTAATAGGGTGGCGTTAGGTTCTTTTTTGCTTTTATAAAAGTGCAACTTTATTAAACATATCATTTATTTTATCATGTTTAGTAAGGTATACCTTTGCAGGATCTAATTCAAAATCGATTTCATAGTAGGCGACAGTTCATTATTCAAGTTCTTTTGTTCTTTGTTGTTATATTTCTTTACTTTATAATGTACATAGGTCCCAAACCTTATGGCACTGGTCATGTAGGCGGAGCACAATACACAACTGTAAGTGGACAAATAAATCTAGCTCATACTCCTCCATCTCTTACTTCGGTAAGTATGTTTGTAAAGATTTTGCCTTACAAAAATCTCATGTAACCAAGTGGTTGTTAGTTTACGTTTGTTTCCATGTTTTATCCATAAACTCATAATGTTTTTGTTTCATGCTTTCTTGGGATAGGTGTTAGAGTAGGTATTTTCAGTATATGGACTTTTAGCAAATTAAAACGGAATAAATATTTTTTAACCGCAAATGTTACTATTACTTAGTTCTAGTCTTGTTGATTTTTAATTTTTAGCGTGTAAATTTTGAAAAGGTGACTGCTTGATAAAACTTAATCAAACAAATTATCTAAGCATTCACAAAAGAGTCATTTATTGGAAATAAAAGCAAAATTTTATTTTGCCACATACTGACTTGCAGTAAATAATATTTGATGAAGCCCATATTTAAAGAAATAATAATATAGTTTTATGAAAATTTTCTTTTCTATTAAATATAAATTTACTTGTAGATTCAACAAACAAGAATGTCGTCAGTACTTACTGAACCACAAAATGCTCTATTGTCAACAATAACTGCAACACAAGAAAGAATTAGAGAATTGTATACAAACCTATCGGCGAAAAGTACTATTCCTGTTCTTGGAACTGATATTTCTTCTAAGAAATGGAAGCAGATTACTTTGGATACACGTAAACAAAATGTCGGTTCCCAAATTGCTGCCATGAATGCAGCCACTGCACAGGCAAGAAAAATGATAAAATTTCATAATAAATGGCGTTAGCTACTGTAATGTATTAATTTTGATAGGTCGTAACACTTACATCTGCAACATCAGAGGAGGTTGATCATACTGCAGTGGGAGCTGCTATAACAACAATTGGAAGTAATTTACCAGAAATGACAAAAGACGTTAAGATGATTGCTGCTCTTATGGATGATAAAAATAATGGAGAAAAGCTTCTTGATGCTGCAAAGAAACTGTGTAATGCATTTAGTGATCTACTTAAAGCAGCAGAACCGGAGACCAAAGAGGTTAATATCAAATTCAAAGTGATTTAGTTTTTGTCTTTTCATTTTATTTTTAATTCTATGATTGAGTTTTAGTAAATTTTGCAGAAATTGATGAGATATTTTAATAATTATAGCCTAGACAGAACCTTCTGAATGCAGCGTCCCGCGTGGGAGAGGCAAGTACGCAGGTTTTAACCACATTGGGTGACGACAGCATCGAAAATAAAGAACTCCAGGATATGCTTCTTTCGCTCGCTAAAGTAGTTGCGAATACAACTGCTGCTCTGGTTTTGAAAGCAAAAAATATTGCAGCTACTTGTGAGGATCAACAGACACAAAATAAAGTTATTGGAGCTGCAACTCAATGTGCTCTTGCCACATCTCAATTGGTAGCGTGCGCCAAGGTAAGTTTTTTTATTATTATTTTTTTAACAGGGTATGCACCATGCGTATTATACGTATATATATATTTGTCATTTTAATTTAGGTATACACGGTTAAAAAGTCGGATATAAGCAGTAAAAGAAAAAGTCGTAGTTAGCATCTTTTGAATGGGGCTGTTACTTTTTTATAATGCATTATTTGAGAAAGGTTTCAGATATTTAATCTTTTCACAATTTGTTAATTTATTTTTAACCTTATTCTTTCGAAGAGGCAATCATATAGTTTCATAGAATATTTTCTTTTTCTCTGTAATTGAATAAACAATTTTTTAGTGAAAGTATGCGTATCAATAGAAATGCGTAGGAACTTATAAAACGTTACTTCTTGCAATCTATAAATAATACTATGTGGTTAAAAGGAAATTGTGTATTTATATTAGGTTTAATTTTTTGTACATATTTATAGGTTATAGCTCCAACTTTACATTCATCAGCTTGTCAAGAACAGTTAACGGCAGCCGTGAAAGAAGTAACTAGAGCAGTGGAAAAATTAGTAAAAACTTGCAGCGAAGCCTGTAGAGAAGATGATTTATTAAATCAGTTAAATGCTGCTGCAGCAGATGTTTCTGCTTCACTAAATAATTTATTGAAGCACATAGAGGGAGGTACGTTTACATATAAAAATATTAGCGGGCAATATGCAATTGTGTAAAACATGATGCCCGTTTGCACCGACGTAAATAAGTACTACTTAGCTTTAAGTAGTTCTTAAAAGACGGAATTGGTTTGCACCGCAAGTTAAGTCGCGCTTAAGAATCGAAACAGATGCTTAACTTTAAGCACAGGATGTTCCTGACTTAAGCATTGCTTAAACCTATCGTAACAATTTCGGCAGTAGTTCGGCATTTTTCGCCGTAAGAAAATAACTTCGTTATAGTAGAGGTTATTATCATTTTACTATTAAATAATAAAATAAACAATACAATAATTATTAAATTAAATTATCATCAAATGGAAGTTGGTGTGTGTTATCATTTATGTAATTGTATTGCAATGTACGGATTATTTACATTCCAAGAGTAGTAATTAGTATCTGATACTTACTTCAGTCCCTGAAGAAGGTAACTTTGTTACCGAAAAGTGCTTCGGACAACTACAGTGTCTTGTTTTGTCGTTGGGGTTTTGAGCTATTCTGTTTGTTCTACAACAACCGCCAAAGTTTTTCCAATCTTCATATTTAGTATCTGATGATATATTAGAAATTTGAAAATGTACACAATTTTACTGGAGTAGTGATAAGAACGCCAATAGCTAATCATTAGTAATAGAAGGTGAACTAATAATATACAATAATAGTACGTTTTATCAGCAGTTTGGTTTTTATTGAAAATAAACACTTTTAGATTACACTTAAGAGTTCATTTTGGCAGTTGGCGTTAACAGTTGAACTCCTGTAGTACTGCTTTTAGTTGGAAAAGGTTTGTTTATACGAAATTCAGAAGAAAATTGACTAATATATATACAAACTAAAACACAACAAAACCTAACAAAACATAAATAATTACAAAAACAAAAACGTATAACAGCAGAAAAAGGCGGCAAACAACACTTCACGACAACAGACGTTACTTAACGGACACAATAAATTTGAAACTTCTTGACCATTCTGCACAAAAAACCCTACAAATTACTAAATTTTACCGTTGTTGCCAAACCATCAACAACTAAGCGCTACTTACTTAAGTTGCAGGTAGACAGCGTACGGTGCAAACGAATTGGAAGTTAAGTAAGACTTATGCTTAAGCAGTACTTTGTTAAGTCTGCCTTAGTAAAACGTCGGTGCAAATGGGCATCAGTGTATTAACTTAGTACATGAAGAAGTAAAGGGAAAGATTGTTTGTTGTTTATTTTTTAAATGCCTCTTTAATTTTTCTTTGTAAAGTAATAGTGTCTCATTGCGCAGTTATAAAAAATGTACTTATTTTCACTTCAGTATTATACACAACACCAGATAATAATAAACATGAAGAACAGTTATATAATAATAATACAAAAATAATTTAAATTCAACTTCTGTTAGATTTAAAGTTACAAAGGTATATTTTATAGGAGATTTATATTAACCGGATTTTTGGGGTAAACAAAATCCATACATTTAATTGTGATTGTTAAATTGGGACTGCTGCAATTTTTTAATGATAATAAAGTGTCAGGCAAATGATCTGATGACTGTAGTGTTCAAATATACTGAATGTATAAAAAAAAAACTAGCATCCACAGCTCAAAATTCCCAATAATTCCTAACAAAGTTATAAAGAATTACTGTAAATGGGGCTGTATGTACTTCTAGACAAGCGGAAGATTGCCGAAAAATGACTTAGAAAAAGAAAATACCGATCACGGGGTCCTAGTGACTAATTTTTATGATTTTTTAAATATTTTTGGTCGCTAAATGGGAATGTGATTTTTATTTTTATCTGAGGTTAATCAAAATTCCAAAAAAAAAAATAATACTTTTTTTGTATTGAACTCGCCATATTTTAAAGTTTTAGGTATTTTCTTTTGAAATCTAGACTGTTTGGTTTCTAAGCAACTTTAAAGGTTTCAGTGTGAAAATTAATAGGAGGCGGCAATTTATATGATCAATCGTGTAGAGCAGGGATGGCGAACCTTTACGTATCGACGTGCTATTTTTAATAAGAAAAGTTTAATCAGGTCAAAGACGTGCCGTCAAATAATTTTGTCTCTGTGATTATTGGGAAAATAATAATAATATCAACTTAAACTTTTTTATTTACTACAAAAAAATAGGAACATTTTGCAATGTTTAAATTATACGTGTAATTTAAATTAAAGTAAAATTAGTGTTACTTTTGTTGTTGCAGATTAGATGACAAATAACTTATGTTAGGGTTTTAAGATGTTACTTTTAGCAGAATGCATGCTGAACTGGAGTCATCTGTCAAACGATTTCTAACCGAGTTTTTAATGTTATTCATCTCTGAAAATAATGACTCGCAGGCATAAATTGAGGAAAAAACATTGTTAAAATAGCATAAGCCAGCTTCTTCAAACAATTAAAAGTGTTTGGTAACGCATTTCATGTTTCCAAAATTTTGTTATTAGCATTTTCACTTGTATTAGCCAATCTTTCTGTTTTAATTAGTTTCCTTATTTCAATAAAGTTTTGGATCCATATTGAACTAGACTTTATGATTGATATTAGTGACGTGCCCAAAATATTGTGTCGCGTGCCACTAATGGCACGCGTGCCATTGGTTCGCCATCCCTGGTGTAGAGTATTTACGACTGGTTCTGTAACGCTTAAGTATATACAGCTTCCCGCTCGCCTATTAGTATATCACTATTTGATTTGGAAAGACTGAATATTCTTTATTAGAAACACTTGTATTTATCTTAAATTAATTAGCATATGTCAGTTTTAAGAATTCTATAAAAGCTGACAATCGCATCGAAATATTACTGTTTCAGCTTCGAAACCAAAACTTGTGGAATCAATGCCAGAAGCAAGTGTTGAAACTATTTACATGGCAGCCGATAAATTAACTGCAGCATCTGGAGATGCAGGAGAAATGATAAAACAAGCTAGAGTTCTCGGACAAGCAACTGCAAGACTTATAGAAAGCATTAAGGTAAAATTATATTAATATACTGATACATAAAATTAAAGCTAGAAACCCACCAATTTGATAAATAAACAATTATATTTAGAGAAAGGTGATTAAATTAAATGAACACAACAACTTAACTATATATTCATTATAACAACTAAAAAGAAATGATTAAAAATCAAAGCATTTGCAGCTAATCGATAACATCAAAAATTAGCAATGAATATTTCCTAACACTCTTTAATTTAATAATTTTTATACCTTTATACTAATACTCGTACAGTGATGTACATAGACAAGTCCATGTGATGAGCGTACAAAGCCTCCATTTTCTACTAGATTTATTTACAGAGGGTATTTTTAATATTATTATGAAGGTAGGTATATAACAACTGAGAACCAGTTAGCGAATGTTATAGCAATCTCTCGCAAAACATAAATTTTAGGTATTGAAATATATTTAGTTAAAGGAAACATTTTATAAATAAGAACGTTTATTTTATGTTTTTGGTCAAAAATATATAGAAACTGCTTGACTAAGAATTTAAAATAAATATGCTGCATCGTCCATTCAGTTGATATCTTAATAAGGTTTTGTCTAACGCATGCAACAAAACATCAGTAGATGACGATATACTGTACACACTTGGATATTTTATAAATATATTATCCACTTGTTAATTAGAAGTGATTTAGTTTTTAGAGAAAAGTTAAAAATGAAAATCTTGACGATTAATAAGCAACACAGCTTTTCAAATAAAATAACATTTTTTCAAATTTTCCTTGTTACAATATCGAGCTAATTGTGACAAGTTATTTCAAAAAATTAAAAAAAACAAACTTTTGCTTTTATATCGTTGATAGGTTATACTGTACTTTAAAATTATAAAAAAATCAGGCCACAATTTTAATACTAACCCCGCACTCATCTTCATTTGCCATTATCTACACCCTTGCCCCTAAATATATACTTATTGTAAGGATGGTCCGTTACTGTAATAGTTCAAAATATTTTATTGTATTTCTTTTTATATAAGAATTTTAAAACATAACAATTGTATTCCTATAGGGCGAGGCTGAAAAGCATTCTGACTCTGACGTCCAAAAACGTTTACTGGCTGCTGCAAAAACATTAGCCGATGCAACCGCTCGTATGGTCGAGGCCGCAAGACAATGCGCTAGTAGTCCCCACGACGTAAAATATCAAAATAATCTCAGAAGAATGGCTGAAGATTTAAGAGATGTTACTACTATAGCTGCAAGTACTCCAGCGTTGAGATCTAAACTTGTCAATTGCGTTCAGGTGAGTGTATAAGTACATGAGACGTTTCTTATTGTCAACATTCACGACTTTTTTTCAAAAAGAAAATCTTAATGTTAGTGCACAATAAATTTAATAGGATAGTTTTTAAAAAAGTTATATTGCATATTATTAAATACTTTAATTTGATTAGCAGCACCTATAAATGAAATGGCCCTGTTCAGTAATTTTTTATACGTTTTGTGTAGTTTTCAATATTTTGTTTATGTCTTTAAAAGTTGGTATTACTAGCTGTTTTCGTTTTCGGGATATAAGAAGTTAAAATTTGTATTAGTCGCAAACACAGGGCGGCCGCTAATAACGCACTATACGCAATTATGGATTGGGGGATGTTAACTACCGTTCAGATAAAACGTGGCTTTCTGGAAAATTGTGTTCAACTAAGTTGCATTTAATTCTATTTAATCTTCGCCTATTTTGTATTTTTTGATCAAAGCAATACTGGGATTTAAATGTATTTTATTTAAAAAACCACAGCCAATGTTTCGTCCAAGTTGTTGGGATTTTTGAAGGCTTGTTTTATTTAGTCAAAAATGAAATACTGATGAAATTTAGTTAAGAGATCAACAATCATTAATATTTTTTTTTTTTACAGATAAAACTCTAAAAACTGACTAACATAACAATTATTTTAAAACCGTTGCACGATTAAATTAAATGTTATGTTAGTTTTTAGCGTTTTAGCTATACAAAAAATTTTTATTAATGTTTGTTAATGGTTGTTGATCTCTAAGCATGTCCTTTGACCAAATTCCATCAGTATTACATTTTTGACTAAATAAAACTAGGCTTGAAAAAGACCAACACACTGGACGAAACGTTGACTGTGATTTTTTAAATATAATAAATTTAAATCCCAGTATTGCTTTGATCAAAAAGAAGTAAGTTTGATTTAATAAAGCTACTTCTGTTAACATCTCACAAGTTAACATGATTATGATAATAAAGAGTATCTACATCACTACAGAACTGAATTAATTAAAACTACAAAGGTAGCTACGTTTTTAGTTTAATAACTGAGTATTAATCACTCTAATACATATTAAATAATTTCAATTTTTTTTACATAATTGGTAAATATGTATTAAGTATATTATAACTAACAGTAAATTATTCGTGATTAATTACTGCTATTTGAATGCTCAAAGAAATAGAAGGTATTAAAAGGCAAAGTTAAAATTAGTTTTTTGCAAACTAAAAAACTTATGAGTACTTACTACTTATTTTTGCATGCAAACATTATTATAAAATGGTCCTCGCAACAAAATCTCGTATGTTTGACGGATACAAAATCTTATGTCTGTTTGACATTTTGATTTAGCCTTTTGTCGGAAGGGAAACAAATAAACAATTTATCCAGAGTACGTGTACTTGCATTTATGCATTCTGGAATTATGTAATACCAGCAAGCATTTTTGCAGACATATTGAGTCAATCTACATAAAAAATTAGCAAAGTCGTGTACAATCACCGGGCCAATGCATATAATGACGTAGCATAGGTGTGGTCCTTTTCCAGCGCTTTGTAATACGGCACTGAAATTGCGAATAAAACTCCCGATTTCTTGAAAATGTTGTATTTTTCACTTGTACATTCGATTTATAAAATAAAATAAAAATTGCTATTGTACTCGAGATATAAAACTTTGGGGTTTATTTTTGGGAATACAATCATGTGCGTGCTGTTAAATTTTCAAGCAAAAATATTTGCAAACTTCTTACCTGTAAATGCAAAAATCGTGAATTCTTGTTGTCTCAGCTCCAAATAGACCTAGGACAAATTTTCCATTCTTTAAAGCAATTCCAGGACTTATTTTGTTAGGCATCAAAAAGATTATTATTTCTCACATTTTTATCATGATAGATTAAGTGCGGTTTGTTATAGGTAAATACAGTGTGTGTAAATCTATAAAAAGTATTATTTTATGTAAATCATTAAATTAATTAATATATAAAGCCGAATTTGTGAGAAAATTCTGCATAAAACGTATTGCACAGATAATAGTAAATAAGAATTCTATTAACACTTGAGCGATCGATGCGGTCAAATGCTTATATTATTTAATATCTTTAATATTTTAACACCCATGAAGAATCTTCGTGTTTATTATACTGTATGATCATTGTTATTATTATTATTTCAGTTACTTTCACGTCAAGCAGTGTCAAGCGCAACTCAATGCATTTCAGCAGCTCAGTTAAGTTATTCACACAACAGTAATCCAGTTACTCGAGAGGCTCTTTCTTCTGATACCCAAGAAGTTGCTGAAAAGATTCCGGCATTAGTTGAAGCTATAAAAGCTGTTAGTAACGAATCCAATGATACAACTCAAAGTGAGATTATGTACATTGCTGAAGTATTTTTACATGTAAGTACCTACTGTATTTTACATAAAATGTTCAAATAACACTGGTCAATAAATTACCAACTTTGCAAGCCCATGAAATGATTCGAGTTGATTTTGAAAAACAGTTACAGTGGTACTAATTTCTTCGGCTCAGGTGTCAGTTCACATGCAGTCTGAAAAACCCCTGTTTCTTCCCTCGATACATAATGTACTATTTTTAATTATTGAAAAATCTGTAATTTTCTGGTTTTAAGAGGTCTCGCAGTTTTTCATAATTCCTAATTTTCGGTTCAAAGGTTGCACAATGATATACAGTTTGCGAACATACGTGTTGTAGAAAGTTAGCGTGAGTTTTTTACGTAACGTATGAATGATTAGCGTTTTCAAGTTCACACAACCCCATACAACTTTAACGTCGTAAGTGGCCAGATTAAAACTTGAAAATAACATTCCAGTTGGCCTGCTCTTTTGTCAATGGGAACATACATCATTATAAAAAAATAGCTGAAGTAACTCCATGATACGGTCACTGGCGGCAAAGATATAATTGTAGCATCACTGCGAGCGTTAGAAGTAGTCACCGCCTAAGGCTGCTAGGTTTTAAGAGCGAATCTACTCTGTTTTCTAGTCTATTTTTAACAAAGTTTTAACTATGCTCCCAGCTGAATAGTCAGCTTGTAAAAGCTGAAGCTCGTAAGCTGGTAAATAACGCATTAATGTTTATTTTATAAAACCTAGTGGAGAAGATGCGACTTTTGGTTTTACCTTCAAATACAAAAAGCACTTGACAAGAAGCAGAACACATTTAAATGGAGGAAATATATCTGGGTACTGTAAATCACTAGTTCGAGAAGCAAGCAAACTAGATTGCCGCTTTTTGTTTAATCCGATTATTTATCTTATTATTGTATTCAATATGTTATCTGTCACATTTTTGTTTATAATAAGGGAAGGAACACTTTTTCTCAGAAAAGCTGAGCACTTTCCAGGGGAGTAGTTGACACAGGTTGCACAGATATATGCTTTTTATAGTTACTTGTAACACATTAATAAAAAATGTTAAGACTCATTAAATGACATTTGAATATTTTTGATATAAGTACTGTTTTTTCTTTTTAGCCTTCGACTCGTTTTGTTCAGACTTCTCAGTCAGTTTTATCAACTATAAGTGAAGAATTAGTTTCTCAGCAGCTGTCACAAACAACACAAAAATTCAATAGTGACTTAAATGAACTAAGAAATGCCATATATAGAGCAAAACCAGCTTGCCAAGGTCTTTCATTTGATGTTGCAACTCATCAAATTTCGTGTCTTCTTAATGATCTGGAAGAATATCGTCATGCTGTAAATACAAATAGTCTTCGCCCTCTTCCAGAAGATACATTTGAAAAATCTGTTCATCAGTTGGAATGTAGCAGTAAAGCTATTAATCAGAACGTTGCGCAGATATTAACGGCTATTTCTCAAGGAGAAGAAAATTTCGCTGCTGAAGCACTTCGTGAAACAGTACATGACCTTAAACTTTATGTGGGTAAGTTAGGTTCACAGTTTACGAGTACAAATAAAAATATACAAATTTTATACTATTATATATTCAATATAATTAAATTACTGTATTTTCAGCTTCAATTCGCGGAGTGGCAGCTACTATCGAAAATTCCGTTATTCGAAAAGAGATTATTGAGTCTGCCAAAAATGTAATTCAACATTCGTACAATCTCGTAAAAGAAGCGAAATTAAATTTACAGCCCCAAGAGATATCGCCTGAACTTGCAACATTAAGCAAAAGAGTTTCAGACGCAATAACTTCCACCATTAGTTTGTTGCCTGGTCAGAGAGATATAGACAATACAATATCTGATATTAAAAGATGGGAAGAGACTATTGGCTCCAAACATTTTCCCTTCCCAGATAAAAGTTATGGGGATCTACAAGAAGATCTTAACAAAGCAGCCGTGCTTTTAAATGAAACAAGCACTCAAATTGTTAATTCTGTTAGAAATCCAACACAATTAGCTTCATCTTCTAGACAGTTTGGCAGTGCATTTTCCGATTTGTTAGATACTGCAATGAAATTAATTGGACAAACCAAAGACGTGGATACGCAACATTTAATGATCGATTCATTCAAAAATGTATCAAATGTTTCTAATAAGCTCTTAACAGCAGCCAAGCTTGTTTCTTCAGATCCTGATTTACCTAATGGAAAAAATTTGCTCTCTGCTTCTGCGAGAGCTGTTACTAGTGCTATAAATCGTTTGATTGATAGCTGTACATCTGCTGCACCTGGTCAAACAGAATGTGACAATGCTGTAAGAAATATTGAAGCTATGAAACCTTTACTTGATAATCCAAGTGAACCCATTAATGATTACAGTTTCTATGAGTGTTTGGATGTTATTATGGAGAAAAGTAAAATGCTAGGTAGGTTGTTACGTTAAAACTACTAAAAATATTTTTCAAAGTAAATTAAAACAAATGCTGTTTCATCTAAATACATTTTTTTAATGTATTTTATAGTACGTTGGTATATAATGTATAATTTTATAGAGTAATATCAAATATTTTTACCAGTGTTCTATTGAAAACAAAATAAAAACAGAATACCAATATTATTACGCATGATAATAAAGTCAGCATTAATCTGAAGTTACTCGAGTTGTAGGTTGGTTTCAGTACTGTACAGAACATTTGAGATTGTATTATGCACCTGAGTAGACTTAAATATTACTGTTTAAAACACAAATTTTATTTCATTAATTCATAATTGTACTTGTCGATGGTGTTTAAGCAATAACTAAATAAATTTTATTTTTTAGGGGAAGGAATGACTGGAATTACAAACGGTGCCAAGCAATCTAACCAAGAAAAATTCATAGAGAACATTTGCAATGTTAGTTCAGCTGTATGTGGTGTCATCGATGCCGCAGCGCAAGCTGCTTACCTGGTAAGAGGATTCACAATTTTTATTTAATAATAAGTTTAGCGAGTTGTCTATGACCCCACGTCAATTGTTCAATTGTCCTTAGTGAAATTTTTGTAATGAATTGTTAAAAAATGCGTATACTAAAATATATAACGGTAGGTACTGGGATGTAAGTCTAAGCGTTAGATATATAAACAAAACAAACTTTGCAAGGTACTGAAAATAACCCTGAAAACAGATTAAAAATTGTGATCATTCAAATAAAGTATAATGATCATTTGGATCTGAGCTGCTTCTTTGACGTCGTATACGTATGTGTACTAAGGCACTGCGTGCTGCTTGCGATTTCTTTACCAAAAAAGGTAAAATTAAAAAGTTAAAAAACAAATACGTGTCAACGACAACACTCACTTTGTTATCTTCCTTACTGTAATCTTAGGTTTCTAAACATATCCGTCAAAAAATGGATTAGCAAAAATAAATAACCAAATCAAAAAAAACTACCGCATCGACCACAAAACGAACCGCACGCAGTGGAGTACCTGTCAAGCATAATACCGCTCCGCCAGCGTTCTTTTCTTCCGGCAGGCTGATTTCAGAGAGGTTGATAGCATTGCCATGCTTATTTTTTTAGACGCATGAAAGAGGGTGGCAGTTTGCGTAGCGAATGGCGTAGCAGCATATACGACTGGTTCTGTAACGCTTAAACCACTGAACTGTATACCGCCTAAATTGAGACGCTAACCCTCATAGAATGAAACCGAAGTGTGAGAACAGTGCCACTGCTTTGAGCGGGTATGGCATCGCACTCCCACTCACAGCGACTTATTCGTCTTTTATGCACCGCACTCTAAATCTAATCATTAAAATCATACACATCACAAAACTTGAGTTCATCTACAACCAAGGTACATTATTTTTGCATGCAAACATCATCATTATAAAATGGTCCTCGCAACAATATCTCGTATTTTTGACGGATACTAAATCATATGTCTGTTTGACATATTACGTTCCTTTAGTTATTTGAAGGACATCATTAGGTTGGAAGAATATGGTGGCATTAAACGTCCGAATTTTCTGAAAAAAGTCATTGGGTGACATTAAAAAAGGAGATTCTTGGAATATGTGGAAAAATCTTTTTAATATATTAGTAACCATTTTCCGAAAACTAATATTTGCGGAAATGATCTTTTTGATGAGGTGTCATCGGTAAAAAGATACGTTACTGATGAAAAAATTAAATGTTGGTTGTTTGCAAATGTGGAAACGGACGAAAAATGAACTGAGTTATTCTTTCATTTTAAATAGAATAATATACCTTTTCAAAATATTTTGAAAATTGTTGAATTCGCGCACTTCCTTCCAGGAACAAATGCAGCAATAGAACGTTTGTAGTACCAATAAAATACAGAAAATTGAAAAAACACAGTTGAACATTAAAACTTTAAAATCTACATTAAGCGTAAAATATAATTTGACCAATTCATGTGAGAACTTTTATGACATTTTAATAAATGATCCGAATCTATTGCAAGGTATTTACTCGAATCAAAAATATGACCATGAAGGAAAATCTTATTTTTTTTAATAAAAAATTTAATTTCATAAAAGATCATAATGTTCAAAGTATTGTTTTTACAAATATTTTTATAGTTACCAAAAATTAATAATAAATACATTTTTGTATAGTTTTAGACAAGTATATGAATGTATTAATTGAATGAATGTTCAACGCAAACATATTTTTTTTTTAAAAACGCCCATATTAATTTTAGAGTATGTGTCGTAATCCGCTACAAGATAATACAAAACAGTTAAATTATTTAAATAAACAAGTTCTTACTTCGCCAAAATACATAAACGGTAATGCGAACAACAAAATTTAAATACCTGCTCCGAACAGCGACCTCATTCCCACTCTCGGCTTCAAAATAAGTAACAGGCCCTTATGTATTGTCGGCATTCTATATATGAAGTATACGTTTCAATGGCTTGGCCAAATACAATACTCGTCCGGATTAGCTCGATTGTTGAACAGATTGTTACTTCCTTTGTTGTTGCTTTTGTTCGAACGTTAATCCTCTCCTCCACTTTTATATATAT
>NW_020438980.1:128150-131221 GCF_000699045.2 Agrilus planipennis | reverse complement strand
CTATTTTGTTTTTTTCTGTCATAAAAAGTCTTACTTCAAAATAATTAATATTTTATTTAACTTAACATAACAATGTGTACCCTCTTCCAGTATGCTCAAACTTTCAGTTCACAATTGTATATAATTAAAGTTAATGCGAAAAACATGAAAGCAGATTTTTCTTGAATGCGACATTTTAAACTTACATAAATATTATACGGTAAAAATACAATGTATGTGGTATTTAATAATTCCTACATTAGATTCATCAACCATAATGTAAAGAGTCTAAATTGCAGTTATTGTAAAGGCAGTTCAGATATACTGATAAAAAAGCATTATCTTAGTGCTCTCGAAATGCTGTAATGAGTTTTGTAATTTGTGTTGAGTATTAAATCAATTTTTGTTGTATCTAACGTATTAGTTTATTTGTATACTATTCAATTATTGTCATTGCGTTTTTATTTTGTTTTTCTTTGTAGGTTGGTGTATCTGATCCTAGCAGTGCTGTCGGACGTCCAGGTTTGGTTGATCAGGCGCATTTTGCTCGAGCGGCACAATCTATTCGCGAAGGTTGTTCTTCACTTACATCTATGACAAGTTCTCAACAACAAGTTCTAGCAGCTGCTACTGTTATTGCAAAGCATACCAGTGCTTTATGTAACGCATGTAGAATGGCTAGCTCAAAGACAACAAACCCTGTTGCCAAACGTCAGTTTGTGCAAAGTGCAAAAGATGTAGCTAATTCAACCGCTCATCTAGTTAAAGAAATCAAAGCTCTTGATTTAAATTACTCGGCGGAAAATAGGAATAGGTGCAATGAAGCAACTAAACCTCTTCTTGGTAAATATCTATACTATGAGAATGCATATTTAGTCTATTAAAGAGTTAATTTCTAGATGCTGTTGATATGCTCTGCTTATTTTCGAGTTCAAGTGAATTTGCAAGCATACCTGCAAAAATATCTTCTCAAGCACGAGCATCTCAAGAACCTATAGTAAATGCTGGTCAGAGACTCATAGAAAGTTCTTGTGATGTTATTAATTCTGCAAGAAGTTTAATCATACGCCCTCAAGACCCTCCAACATGGCAACAGTTTGCAACATTCTCAAAAAGTGTATCAAATTCAATTAAGGATCTTGTATCCAATTTGAGGTAAGCATATTGAGGCTTAACAAATGAATATGTAGATCAGTAGTGAATTCTTGGGCAGAACATCAAAAGATGAAACATTATATTTTAATGAAACACATCCGTGGTTTGCAACAGACTAACTATATTTTTATAATGTCATAGAGACTATACTCCGTATCACGTTAAGTGGCGGCACAAGTAATAAAACTGCCAAGAAGTGACCGCCCTTGTTTACGCCCAGCTGGAAATACAATATTATGGCATCATTCAAATGAAAGACGTTTTGTATTCTATTAACCACTTCTGCTTTCTTGTTTATCGAAACCTAAACGGAGGTTCGAATCTCAGCTGAACAGATAGACCCACTAAGGACTATTGTCCCTTGAAATTGTCACTAAATAAAGTTTAGGCTGCCCTCTTGTTTGGTGCACATGTCGGTCATTCAATTTATCTGAAATATTGTTAATACATTGCAGTTTGTTCAAAGTTACACAATCTTTTTTAACAATTACATTCATGCCAAGACAATTTTTTATCTCCTAAATTTTTAGTTTTTAATTCAGACACTAGAATACTTCTCAAAGAATTGTAGATATTTTCACAGTTGTAAAACACAAAAAATCATCCATATGTAATGCTACACTGTCTTGATATTTTGTGAATAGACGGTTCATATTCTGACTTTTTGAAACCTAAATTTAACAAAATAGATTCCACCTTTGTGTACCAACCTCTAGCTAAATTTACTTTCAAAATCTTTAAAATTTGAATTATCTGATATTTCCATAAACACACATTCATAAGTTCATTCAGAAAAGCTGATACATCTAAGTGGTTCATTTTTAAGTTAAGTCCTACAGTTAAGACAAACAAACTGGTGAAAAAATTTCATACCTTTGGGTAGGTTTTTAAACAATTTTCTTTATAAGTAAATATTTTATAGTTATATACTCTATCAACGCAGTAATAGGTGAAGGTAAAGTTGGTGTAATAGCAGGTTCTTTTGAATTAGGCAATAGAAATGATAAGGGAGATAGAGAGACTGTTAGAATTTTGCGATAAACATAACTTAACCGTCGCGAATACTTTATTCAACCGTCACGTTAGGAGGCTCTACACGTGGAAGATGTCAGGTGATTTAGGGAGATATCAGTTAGATTACATACTTATTAGGCAAAGATTTAAGAATCAAGTGAAGGACTATGAGTTATCCAGGAGCAGATATATGAAGACCAAATTGATAATTCAGAAAAAGAGAAGACCAAATTGAAAATTCTAAAAAAGAGAAGACCAAATTGAAAATTCTGAAAAAGAGGGAATCTAAGGGGCGTCTCGACTAAAAAAAGTAGACTGTAACGAAGCCGTTCCTGACTTCTCCTCTACAGTTTAAGTTGCAATCGCTTATAATGTGATATATGCTCAACAGTCGTTTATACAATACAAATACAAATTGTTTCCGTTCGAGGAAGGTACAGGTATAATGCATGTATATAAAATAGGGAAAGGTGGGCATCGTTGTACACCTTCCCCTATTCTACATACATACATTGTACCCGTACCGTCCTCGAATGGGAACAATTTATATCTATTTATATTGTTATCTTTATATCTATCTGTCAGATATCTATCTATCTTATAAGTATTATAATGTTTGTTTTGTTGCAACTTCTTGGTATTATTTGTAGATATATGTAGTTTCTCTTGCTTGCTTCATACTCTTGTTAAACACCAGGATGAGACATTTATCACAAACCTATTTTGTTTTTTTCTGTCGATATTTCGAATGTAACGGTTGCATATTTATTCTATTAAATTTATAAAGCTCTTTGGTAAACCATTCTCATTATTTCTAGATTTAATATAATTTAAGATATTGCACAGAACTAATTTAGCACTGATGTGTTCATTATTACTCTTGTTCATTTTGGTGATATAATTATTTATATAAATCTAAAAAC
>NW_020438980.1:102525-122114 GCF_000699045.2 Agrilus planipennis | reverse complement strand
TAACAATTTATTAATTAAAAAAATATTTATTATAACAAACACGCGGTCCACCTGAATAATATTGAATTAGAAACCCACCCAAATCTACCGGGTTTGCTTTGTCGTGTGGATCATAAAAGCCTAGGGTGCGAATTTTGCTAAGGCAATTTTTTAACCTGTCATAGGTAGCTTTTTTGTCCCTTTTTCAAAAATTTAGTGATATTCGCTTATTTGTGAAGTTTTTGTCGAAGAAGTTGATGTAGAGGCTTAGTTACAATCGCGAGATTAGGAATCAATTCCCCTACACACTTAACATGCCCAAGAAAACTTCGTAGTTTCCAAAAGTCGTTGATTCTCTGAAAGTTTCAATATTCTTTACATAGGTACTTGTCGAGAGGTTTGATACAATCAGAAGAAAGGTTATGTTCAAGAAATTTTATATTTAAGACACCAAAAATGCACTTATCCGTATTGAAAAGGGCATCGTTTTCTTTTAGAACACATAAGGTGTGCTGAAGTCCCGAATTGGGTTCGGCTTCATCTCATTCAAACACAGCAACGTCACCAATGAAATTTATCACAACTTCACATGATAGTAACATTCATTCCATGATCTTTTAAAAGTGTTCGGGTACACACGAAATGCCAAACATAAAGCGCTTATAACGACTATTATAGACTCCGTTACTTGTGAAAAAGATGGTGACCTCTTTACAGCTCTCTTTAATCTGCACCTGATGAAATGCATCTTTTTTATCAGATTGCTTTTCTAAACATAGGAATTAGCTGATCTATTGTGGTCATTGGATGATTGTCCCTTGTAATCGCCTTATTGGCACACCACATATTTTTCGATTTGACGATATCAATTTTTATTAACTCGTGGATTTTGTGGTTTATTTTGGTTTCTAAAGGAATAGGTATCCGTCTATACAGTTGAAAAAGTAGTCTAATAGTTTTTGTCGATGATAATCTCCAATTGTACCCCTTTAAACTTACAAAATGGAGCTTGACTCACTAAATTAACATTATATCCTAACTTCAATACTTTTAAACGAATGGCAGTTTGTTTCCCTAGCAAGTTTCGCGACCCATTATGTATGACATAGAGTGTAGCTTCTCAATTATTAGTTCTTATTGTTATTCTTGCCTCTATTGATTCAACTGTTTGTAATGCATTTTTAACAACATAAGCTATAAAGAGTTTGTCCGGATTTTTTGCCGATTTGACACAATAGCCTTTGTGTTAGTTTTTTTTAGCGGGCGAATAGGTGAGAATAACTAAGTTCTTCGAGTACCTATCAGGGTACTATTCTTTTATTGACTGATGATGATCTTATTTATTAGATTAGATTAAGTGAGATTGACGATGTGTATAGTAGAGTCAGCCTAGAGTAATTCTTTGTCCTTTTAATGTTGTAGTTCTATGCCTGTAAAAGTCATTTTGCTAATTAATACAAAAGTATTGACCAGGAGCAAGTTCAAAGTTTTCATCAATTCGTACATTCTAGGTGACTATGCATACTTCAGTTATTTTTTTCTTTCTTTTGTGTTCATAATAGCATACTGAAGGGTTCTTTAAATACTATCAGAGACGAGTAAAGTAGTTATTGATATTAATTTACAAAACACAACCATCACTGCTTTCACTCTCCGTCGATACAGCAGCTTGGTTATTATCGCAATTTCTCCATACGTTTTCAATTCACACCAGTTAAAACGTACGATGATCGAGTGGTTTTAACATATTTATTTGGTTCGGTTATCAGGAACCTTTATTACACTTTATTATCTTAATTATTACATACTAGAGATAGCAAATGAACAAGTAACATAGGTTTTACCTATAAAGTAGACTGTTAGACTCCTGAATGAATGAGAAAATTATGAGCTTATATACTAATTGGAAGTGTCATAACCGGTGGTATGATCCTTAGGTGAGAGACGTCCTTGTCTTCAAACGATTATAGGACGAAAGGGTTCTGGAAATGTCTTCATTTCTTTAAGTTGTTCAGCAAGTTCTTGCTTTAGTTGGGGTTGGTTTTTTTTTTGAATAGAATGGACCGTATCCGTTCCTTGAAACACAAGGTGGCGATTAATATGGTCAATATCTCGAACAAGAGGGTCGTGATGGCAGCATGTGAAGCGAAGGTCAACTGCTGTAGATAAACCAGAGTCTTCTCGATCTTTTGCTGCAGTGTTGCTATTTCCCAATAGGTAGGGGCAAAGGTCGCTAGATGTAACTCACCCATATAATTTTCCTAATCTAAAAAACTCACATTGTTCTTGTAATCTATAATATTGCTTCGCTTCATCTAGAACATTCATATTAGACTCTAGCCATATAAGTATGGACAATCTGCCTCAATGAGAAAGTCATATTGATAACTGTATTATCTTTTAGAGGAACTTATAGGAGTTCGTAGCCATATTCTTTTATGAATAAAGNTAAATATAACTATTATAAATTTAATTTTCACATCCTTAAAATATTTATAGGGATAAAGCTCCCGGACAAACAGAGTGCGATTCGGCAATCACTGCATTGACTAATTATCTTCGAATGTTAGACTCGGCAAATATGGATATTATGTCCCAGTCTCCAATTCCGAAACCTGGATCAACATTTCGTAATTTTAATCAGCAAATATGTCGCGCTGTTGCTGAATTGCAGGATACCATAGAAAATCTTCGCCATATTGCTAAATTTGAAGCAGAAGGTATTGGGCACGCACTGAATAATATGGTAAGATATACAAATTTTCTTCTCACCATTCATATAATAATGCTCTAGGTTTTCAATAGAATGCTATAAATGTCGAAAACATTCGAATCAGATTTCATAGACAAAGATTTTTCATAAAGGTGTTTTTTGTATCAGGAGGAATAAGAAATACTACTAATCTAATCGTAAAAGTTTATCAACTTTGTAGTGAAAGCTAATCCTTTAAATAAAAAAATAAGTTGTCGTACTCTTTTAAAATATGTTAAGATTTCCCAATTTAGAAATTTACAAACGTTGCAGGATATTTGTTTTATAAAAAATATATGCATAAAGGACAATATATATTTATCTTCAGGCGATAATTTCCACCCCAAATTGGGCGACTTTGAAAATGCTTTCTCGCACCCAAGGTTAAGAACCACTGCGTGTAATTCATTATTTGTGGAGAATTTACTTGAAATCTTTATTTTCAGTTGCGGTATTTTGACCCTCTAGTTCAAGGAACAGTTGGTGCTCTTTCTCACATTAAAAGTTCGAAACAACAAGAATTACTAATAGATCAAGTTAAATCCGTCATAGAAGCTGCTATTCAGTTTGTTTATGCAACTAAAGATTCTGGAGGAAATCCGAAGGTACTATAATTATTTTTAAATTTTAAGTGGTAGATGTTAAGAAAAATATATTTTGTGCGCTCTAATTAAAGGAGTGTACAATGTAATTTAACGTCATTTTTGTAACAGGCAGTCAATGTCCATCCTGATATAGATGAGTACGCTGTTTCCTTAAGTGACGCACTACAAGAACTTTCGAGTAACCTTCAACATATGTCAACTCAGAGCGGGATTTTTACCGGTATTATTGACAATCTTACACGAGCCGTTACTCGATTGTCAGATCAAAGGGCGTCATTAATAATGGGCAGTGAAGATTCTTACGTTAATTATCAAACACGAATGGTGGAGAACGCAAAACGTGTTGCGAAAATTTCTGGCGAAATGGTAGGTTGTCCTTTAAGTGGATATTTATTTATAAATAATTTTTAATTATCTAAATTTTAAAGNTACCAGCATCAATGTAGTAGATGTTACTCATTTTTTTGGTCATGTAGATTCTTACGTTAATTATCAAACAGGAATGGTGGAGAACGCAAAACGTGTTGCGAAAATTTCTGGCGAAATGGTAGGTTGTCCTTTAAGTGGATATTTATTTATAAATAATTTTTAATTATCTAAATTTTAAAGGCAACGAAAGCAGCAATGGATCCACAATATTTACCATCTTTAGCTGCAGAATTATCTCAGAAGTACACACAGCTAGCTAACGATAGTATCGGTGCAGCAGTGACGTCAACAAATGGAGAAGTTTCAACGAAGCTTAAAGAAGTTGTTCAAGTTGTTGGAGCCGCATGTATTGATCTTGTTCAGAGTGCTGAGCGATATCAAACTGGAAACGACATTACCACTTTAAAGGAATTGGGAGAATATTCGCGAATAATTTCAGAGAAGGTAAGGTTATTGAGATCTATGAAAATTTGGTAAACTTTTATATTCTTTTATAAAATATAATAATAGTTTAAAAATTGTTTTTCGTCACATCTTTGCTGAAAGTTCGAATATTTGTCTATCCAAAGCCGAAAACGCATAACTAGCCGAACCTATACAATTTCGCAGTGTATCAGCTGTTATGCAGCTGTCACCCGAGAAAATAGTATACGAGCATCAGGGTTAATGTGAGCTACATCATACCACCTGTTTGCCACATTCACCTCATAGTGTGTTTCAAGTATACTATACATAATACAACCAAAACTTTTGGTAGTAAGTCTATTCAAATCTTCAAATTTTGTAACAAGGCATCATACAATACTAAGAGTATTAATGTTGAAAATTTGATGCAAAACGCTACAAAACCATGTATAATTATTCAAGGGTAGAAGTATGCAGCAGCGGTTAGATCTTTCTGATGTACGAATCTATCGGTAGTTGTTTGACAGCTTTCTTGTTGGAGTTTTTAACGCGGTGATTATTAAATGGATTGAGATTATGATCGCTGTTAGTCGTCAGTAGAGAACATTGTCCTCAAAACATTGTTGATTGAGCTTTGCTTTGTGAGCAGGCATTGAGCCTTGCTCGAACATTCAAAGCTGAATTGCGATGGATTAAGTGGTTTTTACTGCGCGTCTATATTTTAAGAGTATGTGTTGGATTTTCCAGCAAGTAGTATATATATATATAAAAAAAGAAGATAAGGGTGGGGCCAAGTTGGAGTTTACGGAAATTTAGAAATGATATAAGAAAGAAATAAATAAAAAGTAAAGTTGCTGCAAGTAAACGTATTAAAAGATTTAAGAGTAATATACAAAACTTATCGGGTTATGGTACCCAGGCCTGCTAAAGAAATAGTGACTCAAAAATAAATTATTAAAGACAGGCCTTTTAGTAATTATGACGTTCTTATGTAAAAACCGTTTTACTGTTGAATACAGAAAATTACCTCACATACAAATTCCGAATTCAGAGTTTATTAACAGAACTGTAACTGGAAGTTTTAAGTCGTACTGAAAAGTAATTTAAAGAAAATAATTATGAAGCAGAACAATTAAGGAATGAAAACAACAACTAGATAAGAAATACAAATAAGTTTTATTTGAATGCGATGTGAATCTCAAATAAATCTATATAATTAGAGACAAAAAGACTGTTTACTCAGTTTGGAACTCCATGAAAAAACGATACGAAAGAAAGGGAATTCCTGGTCAACTGATGCTGAGGCTAAATTTGATAACTATAAAATTACAAGAGAATCGTAATTTAGAAAGCTTTTTACACGTTTTTGATGAATTAATTCGCCAGGTAAAGAACAAGAATGTATCAGAACAAAAATTAGTGTGCAACCTATTGCTAGCAATGCTGAAATCATTTGAAACTGTAATAAAAGTCATGGTAAACTTACCCGAAAACGATTTAATATTAAGGGCTCTATAAGATAGTGAAAATTGCCCTCAAAATAAAAAAAATACAACCTATTCAACATGATAAATGGGATTATGTATAATTTTGTAGCGTAAAAGATACAAACCGAAATTTTAAAAAACAAAATAGTTTATTTGTTTATTCTTGATTAGTTTTGCAACTAGAAAATTTTTTTAAAATTAAAGGTTTGTTGGAGTCTTGCAAGAGAATATTATTTAAATCCCAAAAGCTACAAACGGTATAAAAATTGAAAAAGTAATGTAAACAAAAAACGCCTTGAAAAAAATATTTTCAAGCTAGCCTTCTGATTTTTTCAAATTGGAATGTGGTTGAAAAAAATAATAACCTCATTTCCGTGATTTTTAGTTGTTTTTTATATGCGTATTCGTTCCCTTTAATCCATCACTAGAACGCTTATCTCAGCTAAAAATAGATAATGTGTGATTAATCACGTGTCAGACCACGTTAAATTCCATAGAGTTACACACACAATAGACTGCGCGATCGACCCAATTGTGGGATCAATATCTCGGAAGTGGGGGTAGAACTTGGAGCATCTCTCGGTTGATAGAAGAAGGCAAAGGTTATACAGGCTCTGTCTGTACTTCAGAGATGTTAATCCCACGGAGTAATCATAAACCATATATGTAATACTCCTATATTGCTAGTGTCCGTAAGTGGAAGTGTCACGGAGCAAGTGAGACAACAAACGACTACTTCTGTCTCTTTTTAGATTACTCGACCCGTTGGGGTGGGGTAAATGATGCGCGCTTATAGGCATGTTCAATTGTCGAGCATGCGCCTAATACTCGAAGTAATCACGAGAGAGACAGACACATATATGTTTGCACCGTTGGGTCGTCATCTTTTTCTAGACCCCAACTAGCTATATAGGAGTATTACATATATATGGCATAAACTAACACAAATGGACGACGTAACCCTGCGTAAACTCTGCACTGAAGGCAACATCCTCGTGGTAGGGGAATCAGTTTTAGGATGTCTATCTCTATTCAACGTACTGAGTAGAGTATAGCAGCGTGATTAAGAGATCGAATTTGTAAAAAACTGAAGTCACAATTCGAAACCGGTCCTGGGCGTGGATTGGTAGCATAAATCTGCAGCTATGCAACAAGTTGAAGTAAGGACTCAGAAGCTACAAGGTTGGAGAACGTAAACAATATCACTTGTCAATCGGCTATTTTGTTTAATGCTAATGCTTCTTGACCTTTACCTTGACCACATCAAAATCTTTGCGTTATTTCAGCTGATTTGGCCAATAATTAAATCGTCGCGAACCGGTAAATGTTCAGGTCAGGTCAGCACAACCGATTTTACCTATTGAAATCGTTGTTGTATATGTATTATTATTCTGTATTTATTGGCAAGGGTGACAGTCAATCCTTTAGACTAAAATGTACCATTGAAAAAAGTGTGATAATCCACTGACTAATGTATTATCGTTTAATATGAGAGAATACGTACATCTTTTAGGTATCGAGAGTATTAGCTTTACTTCAATCAGGCTCAAGAGGTACCCAAGCTTGTATAAATGCGGCGTCAACGGTATCTGGCATAATTGGAGATCTTGATACAACTATAATGTTTGCTACTGCTGGAAACCTTAATCCAGATAATGAAAATGAATTATTTGCTAATCATCGTGAAAATATCCTTAAAACTGCAAAAGCACTTGTAGAAGACACTAAAACGCTCGTTGCTGGTGCGGCATCTTCGCAGGAACAACTCGCTATTGCAGCACAAAATGCAGTTTCTACCATAGGTTAGTATTGACTTTTAAAAATTGTACGGCAACGGTTTGCCGAAAACATTGACTAATTGTAAAATAATAAAAAAAAATTACCCAAGAAACGTATTCGGCCTAAAAAATCTTATTTATACTGTATAAGACAATATTATAATAAACCCGAGGGCTAACTTTTTAAACGTAGTTTGATACAAAACATTTTTTTCCACATTTCGAAAAAAGAAATCAAATTTGAAACAATTGCTACTACAACCAATCACTAAATTATTGTTTACTCTTCGGTTTTTAGAAATAAAGTTGTAGCATGTAACATTGCTAAATCTCCAAACAAACAAGAAAGACACGTTGACATTTTTATAAAATGTAAACATAAAAACAATTATAATTATTATATTCCTTTTTTTCAGTACAATTAGCTGAAGTTGTAAAGTTTGGTGCCGCTAGTCTTGGTTCAGATAATACAGAATCTCAAATAATGCTGATTAATGCTGTCAAAGATGTTGCTAGTGCTTTAGGTGACTTAATTCATGCAACTAAAGGTGCAAGTGGAAAACCTATTTCTGATCCCACTATGGCTCATCTAAAGGACAGTGCAAAGGTAAGATTTATAATATTTTTTTAAAGAATTGCGTCTTGTTTTATTTTGTAAATGTTAGCACTGTTTTTTTAACATACCTGCCAATGCATTTAACAATCAGAATATATACTTACCTATGGCAGAATTTTTTTTTAATTACCACATTTCTGTATTAATACATACGGTGGACTTTAAATTTATTAAATTTATTTTATGGATCGAAGTAAGTAAATATTGAGAGACTTTTTAATGGGAGTATGCAGGACTATTTCTATTGTCTTTGCAATTGGATGTATTATAATCTGGTTCATTATCAAGAATACAGTAGGGTTCTAAATTCATATGCTTAAAACTACGGTTTATACATACCGTAAAATAGGGAAGTTTGTATAAGTAGAAAGTTACAGGTGTCAAGTTGTAATTGATTAGTGACCATTATCATTCAAAAAGCTTGTTCTATATTAAGTAATAGATAATAAATATAGTTAATTTAACGTTAAGTGTAAGAATTTTGTCAATTTAAAATACTTTATTTAACAATTTATTAATNTCGTTGATTCTCTGAAAGTTTCAATATTCTTTACATAGGTACTTGTCGAGAGGTTTGATACAATCAGAAGAAAGGTTATGTTCAAGAAATTTTATATTTAAGACACCAAAAATGCACTTATCCGTATTGAAAAGGGCATCGTTTTCTTTTAGAACACATAAGGTGTGCTGAAGTCCCGAATTGGGTTCGGCTTCATCTCATTCAAACACAGCAACGTCACCAATGAAATTTATCACAACTTCACATGATAGTAACATTCATTCCATGATCTTTTAAAAGTGTTCGGGTACACACGAAATGCCAAACATAAAGCGCTTATAACGACTATTATAGACTCCGTTACTTGTGAAAAAGATGGTGACCTCTTTACAGCTCTCTTTAATCTGCACCTGATGAAATGCATCTTTTTTATCAGATTGCTTTTCTAAACATAGGAATTAGCTGATCTATTGTGGTCATTGGATGATTGTCCCTTGTAATCGCCTTATTGGCACACCACATATTTTTCGATTTGACGATATCAATTTTTATTAACTCGTGGATTTTGTGGTTTATTTTGGTTTCTAAAGGAATAGGTATCCGTCTATACAGTTGAAAAAGTAGTCTAATAGTTTTTGTCGATGATAATCTCCAATTGTACCCCTTTAAACTTACAAAATGGAGCTTGACTCACTAAATTAACATTATATCCTAACTTCAATACTTTTAAACGAATGGCAGTTTGTTTCCCTAGCAAGTTTCGCGACCCATTATGTATGACATAGAGTGTAGCTTCTCAATTATTAGTTCTTATTGTTATTCTTGCCTCTATTGATTCAACTGTTTGTAATGCATTTTTAACAACATAAGCTATAAAGAGTTTGTCCGGATTTTTTGCCGATTTGACACAATAGCCTTTGTGTTAGTTTTTTTTAGCGGGCGAATAGGTGAGAATAACTAAGTTCTTCGAGTACCTATCAGGGTACTATTCTTTTATTGACTGATGATGATCTTATTTATTAGATTAGATTAAGTGAGATTGACGATGTGTATAGTAGAGTCAGCCTAGAGTAATTCTTTGTCCTTTTAATGTTGTAGTTCTATGCCTGTAAAAGTCATTTTGCTAATTAATACAAAAGTATTGACCAGGAGCAAGTTCAAAGTTTTCATCAATTCGTACATTCTAGGTGACTATGCATACTTCAGTTATTTTTTTCTTTCTTTTGTGTTCATAATAGCATACTGAAGGGTTCTTTAAATACTATCAGAGACGAGTAAAGTAGTTATTGATATTAATTTACAAAACACAACCATCACTGCTTTCACTCTCCGTCGATACAGCAGCTTGGTTATTATCGCAATTTCTCCATACGTTTTCAATTCACACCAGTTAAAACGTACGATGATCGAGTGGTTTTAACATATTTATTTGGTTCGGTTATCAGGAACCTTTATTACACTTTATTATCTTAATTATTACATACTAGAGATAGCAAATGAACAAGTAACATAGGTTTTACCTATAAAGTAGACTGTTAGACTCCTGAATGAATGAGAAAATTATGAGCTTATATACTAATTGGAAGTGTCATAACCGGTGGTATGATCCTTAGGTGAGAGACGTCCTTGTCTTCAAACGATTATAGGACGAAAGGGTTCTGGAAATGTCTTCATTTCTTTAAGTTGTTCAGCAAGTTCTTGCTTTAGTTGGGGTTGGTTTTTTTTTTGAATAGAATGGACCGTATCCGTTCCTTGAAACACAAGGTGGCGATTAATATGGTCAATATCTCGAACAAGAGGGTCGTGATGGCAGCATGTGAAGCGAAGGTCAACTGCTGTAGATAAACCAGAGTCTTCTCGATCTTTTGCTGCAGTGTTGCTATTTCCCAATAGGTAGGGGCAAAGGTCGCTAGATGTAACTCACCCATATAATTTTCCTAATCTAAAAAACTCACATTGTTCTTGTAATCTATAATATTGCTTCGCTTCATCTAGAACATTCATATTAGACTCTAGCCATATAAGTATGGACAATCTGCCTCAATGAGAAAGTCATATTGATAACTGTATTATCTTTTAGAGGAACTTATAGGAGTTCGTAGCCATATTCTTTTATGAATAAAGTATTTGCATATATAAAATAATTCAAAAGTAATAACTTTTTTTAACAAGATAAATAGTACAAATATTAGAAAAAATATAATTATTTGAAAGTACTAAATCTTCTTCATTATCGTCATCTATATCGACGTGGATATTGTTTTTATCCAGTATTCTTGACAGGGTGTAACAGAAATAATTGCGGAGCTTGTAGAAGGTAATAGGACACCATAAAATAAGAAAATTAAGTAAATGTTTGTATGTCCGAAAGTTCACCGTGTTTTAGAAAAGCATAGTTGAAGGTAAAGAAATACGAGCCACAACGCCGCACTTAATCAGTTGCTAATTACCAGCATCAATGTAGTAGATGTTACACATTTTTTTGGTCATGTATTATTTAAAGTAGATAGAGGAGACTGTGGTAAATATTAATTAAAAATTAAAAGGAAGAGTCACCCCTAATTACCACAAAAGCTTTATTTAACAGAGAAGGCACTTCCAATTAATTTACATCAAGAAAAACCACACAGATTCCATAATGTCAATGATGGGAGAAAGAATCCTTATAAAGATCTAGAATGTGAATACTGCCACATAATCGGTCACATCAAGCGTGATTTTTTTTGCCAAGAAAAGAACTGATAAAGCCAAGAAACATGAAAAAGACAAGTAGAATCAGTTTAAACCCAAGATCAAGTCTCTCGTGGCGGCTCTTAATGTGTGCTTACCTGCTTGTTTTGTGCTTTTTCGTTGTACCTATGATATATTTAATATTTCAAACTTGGTATTTTTTACACCGCAGTCGGACCTTTAGTATTTTAATTAACCCTCCTATGCAGTCCGGTAATTTAATTCACCCTCCGCAGTCCGGTAATAAATGTTTATTTGCCTCACAATTCTTTATTTAAATTCTGAAAATAAATGTTTTTTTGCCATATAATCTAGTACGAGATTTCCAAATATTTTGTATAATATATGAAAATGTAATATGTAACGTTAGAATATAGTTACTATTTGTTTTTACAAGGGGAGTTAGCGTGGCACTTCGAATTGCTTTTTACATTAGTTTGTCGAGACTTACATTTTTTATCCATGCTTTGTAAAATTTTATTATAAAATTAAGTACAAGCGAAACCATCTGCTTATAAACAATCAAAACTCCCCTTCTGCCTCGTAATCCGTCGAGGACATCCTTTTTCTCATTTTGTTAGAGAACTTGCAATAGTTTATTGCCGGTCACTCGATTACGAAGGATAAAATTCACCAACCCAACTCTAGGTCAATGGCAGATTAGTAACCGATTAGTGACACTCCTCATTTTGTACAGAACCGGTCAAACTACACTACTTAAAATCAGGGATAGCGTCTTCGACATCGGCGTTATGGTTCGGGCGTCAACGCTCACGGCTCACGGCCCTCATATGTAGGTTGTAGATTGCCGGTCTCTCTTAATCTCTGTACGTCATTTAAGACGGTTTACCGATGAGGAACTCTTCGTTGGGTTTTCGATGACCGTATAGTTTGACCGTTACATTGGCATTATATTCACATTTACCGTTAATTAGTATCTTGTCCCAATATTCTGCCGTACTAAACGCCATTATGAGAACTACTATTTTGCACTGGTCTATGACACTGACATACTGACATACAACGTTAAAAGAACGAAGAACTACTGTAGGCTTACTGTAACCTGAATATCGTCAATGACACTTCATCTGATCTAACAAATAACAAAAACTGCATGACTATAAAAATACAAAAGAAATGCAACATGATGCTGTTAATTACCAGCTAATCGAAAGCAGCGTTGCATTGTCATATTTCCGGACTGGCCCTTGCCTGTTCTATCAAATACGTTTTTCTCAAAGACGGTAAACTTTCGTACCAACAAAAATTTACTTAATTTTCATGTTTTGTACTACCCTATTAGATCCTGCAAGTTTGCTACTTATTCTTAATCAATGCGCTGAACTAATTAAAATTATTATTAGAAGGTATTTCTTACTGCTTAATTATTTACTCTTCAAAACGTCACCGATTATTCGTTATTGTTATATCAATCTAAGTTTTATTAATACCAACCGAATTTGTTGTAATATACACACATACATTATGTAGTTTAATCTGTATTGTGTGATAGACAGGATATGTGTTTATTTACGCCGTATTGTACATATAGATACACCACTTATCCGGAAAACATGTCGCTTCCTCTAGAATGTTTAGTGTAATTCTTCGCATAATGTGTAATTCTATTTGTAAAATCATCTTGGAGTTAATCCCTTTAAAGTCCACCACTGTGCTGCTAAGAAGGAGCTTTTTCTATTCTAACATTCCTTACTCTCTAATAACCGAGTGTGTAATGCTAGTAAAAGAGGGCTTGTAACATTTGGTTTGATTGAATGACAGGTACTGGAATCAGACACCGATTGGTGGCTTTCTGATCAGGAAGAGGAGCTAATCCGTTTACTGGGAAGCAGTCGAGAAAATATAAGCAGCGATACTTTTTTTTCTGATATTACGCAAAATGATTACATAATCTAAAAATTATACGCGTTATTCATACCATATTTACAAGTTTTGTGTATACGTATGTACCGATAAAATTGTTTTTTCTTTTTTGTAAACTAAGCTATTTTGAAAGCTAAACTACACTTTGCTTAATTTTATAAATGTTCGTTGTTTTTTTCCATCCAACTCAATTCAGCTTCAAATTTATTCAGGCAATCACGGAAAAATTAAGTAATCGTATTACAGAAATTGATATCCTTTCAAAAAAGCTGAGTGAGTGAGTTTAATAATTATCATAATCGTTAGTTCATCCACACCGATATGAAAATAACGACTTACCTTTATGTTCGTCTAGTTAATTATTATTTTAGATACGCGCGTGGCATTTAAGTACAATTTAATTCAATAACTATAAGTTTCCAAACAAGCTAATTTGATTGATGTTAGGTAGGGTAAATATGCTCTTTCTGTATTTAACTTTATTTATTTTTTGTTTATTTAATAACCAAATACAGAAGTATAGTCCTAGTTTAAAAAGAAAGAAAAAAACTTAAAATTATTACAAAAGAAGTACTTTGTTCCTTAAATTAATTTAAGATCGTAGGTTCTGTCTTGTTTTCTAATGTTATTCTTATGTTTATATAAAGATCTTGTATCTTAAGTAACATGAACTCTTATGCTAAAAGGCATTTAAGGAGCATTTTTTGAAATTGTGTTATTTTTAATTTTTTTACCTTCCTTAATAAAAAGTAATAATACATACATTGAGGATACAGTTTCTCTTATTAGCCCCCTATAAAATTGGATAAAGCGGTAGTAGTTTTAAAAGTGAAGGAATTGTATTACTTACGATTCGTATTATATTATTTACCGAGAACATGTAACACACTTTTATTTCTAATAACTAAGGATAAGAGAAAATTTAAAAAATTTTTTCCTTTATCACCATGCACAATCACTATATTAAATCTACCTGAACATTACGTAGTGCTGTTTTGTAAAATATTCAGTCGTGGGAAGAATATTTAGTTTTTTATTTTAGCTGCGACAAATACAAGATTAGGAAAAATTAGTAATGCGTTAGAAATGTCAGAGAATTTCGATTTTTTTGTCAAAACAACTGTAAAAATTAAATATACGGGGGGGAGATCAAGTCAATATCAAAAGTCATGAATGTCAAACTGAGATTAGTCTGATAATTATTAAAGCACGTTAGAGGTCAAAATGTTTACTAAGTTTCATACTTACAATTAGCTCAATGTCATGAAATTTCTATTAATAGGTACCTCCAGAACCTACTATTTGAGAAGCATAGGGTTAAAACAGAAATGGTAGGTCTTAGTTATGAAAAACATATGCTTGGACTTTAGGGGAGTCAAACATTTAAAGTGTATTTTTTATTTTTACAATGAGAGAGTCTATGCATATGTGTAATCTTATAGTTATAAGAAAAAGTCAGCCTTTCTGTCAGGTGAGAAAACTTGGGACTGACAGTTAACTTGCCAGTCTGTTGAATGAAGAGGTTAGGTTTTGTCTTTCGTTTGTTTGTGACACCCAAGTCTAAATTCACTTTTTCTTTTTTGTACGGTATTGAATTTTGAATGATGATATATTTTTATAGATTTCTGAAACATCGAATGTGCTCTTTGCTACCAAAATAATTCAATTGTCCTTAACTTTTGGTTGTACAGAATTTGGTCATTAAGTTCTTTATTTTAACAGGAAATAAGTATTTTTGATTGTGTTTTCAGGTTATGTGCTCTTTGTTCAGAGAATCTTTTTGTAAGAACAGTAGGCATAACCTCATGGTAATTTATCGAAACTATAATTAGATTTCATCAGCATGTCATGTACAAAATTGATAAATCATGTACAAAATCGAAAGAGGTCTTTAAAAGCAAGTTGATATAATATATAGTCGTAGCAGTAAATCGTATCTACCAATATCTACTGCTAATTGAAGTATGTTGGAAAACGGCTTTACTACAAATGTATACTGTACCCTGTACCTATTACGTTCACATAAATAAGCTGCGTCACCATATAAAATACTTCAGTTAGCAGTACATTTTAGTAAATGGCGGTATACTGCCATAACTCGATATATCAATCTTTATGTAATTGTTTTATTTCTAGGACTATCCCTTTTTGTGATATCTGTATTTTCTCTGTACAGTAGTAAAAAAAAATTATCTGCTGAATAATGCTTCAAATAAAAGATCCATACTTAAAGGAACAATAATATAGCTTTGTACATAATACTGGTGCTTGTAATTCAACGTCAATGTATGGGGGTTATAATTTAATACCTATCAAAATTGGTAAACCTTAAAGCACTAAAATCTATCTTTTAGGTGGAAAACGAACACGTGTGTATTTATGATGTTTCGCAATTTCAAATTTTTCATGTATTCGTTTTATCAACACAACACTTTTTAGATTCAATGTACAATTAAATATGAATGCCTACGTGAAAATAATGAAAATGTTAAAAAGAAAATAGGTAGCATCTCTTTTCTTCTGATTGCTTTTTTTGTCTCTTGCGCCGTTCTCTCGAAATCTCAGGGGGTCAAGCTATTTCTGTTAAGTGTACCTACCTACCTGCTGTTTTAAAGCAATGAATATTCGCCACTTTGTGTTTGTTGGTGGATAAACACATAAATTAAGTTTGAAAACGTATTATTATTTGTTTAATATACATACAAATGTATATACATAAGATATATTCAAGAAGATAAGATTTTACAATTAATGACCCCAGAGAGAAAAGGAATGGAAAATTTTAAACTTTTTATGTTTCCTTAAATTAAGGCGTACAATTGGAGTAACTTATAAAATGTATGAATATCGTTTAAAATACAAAAAGTTAATACTTACCTTTGGTATTAGGTATGACTGAAATTATTTTAGTTATAAAGAACACATTCGATATTCTCCATTCAATTTTTTTAGAAATATACTATATATTACACTTATTGACAAAACATTATTTTACTTTTTTTAATTAAGGGCATTTAGGTATTTCATTTTCTTTATATATAAACCCTTCATAAATGAGAAAACGAAAAAAATTGAGAAGATGTTTTATAAAAAGCACATTTATGTATCATATACCTGCGTGTCTACTGTTTATTCGTAACTAACGACATAACAGTTTTGATATTATTGGTGTTTATTTACTAGGTAAATTCTCCTTACGCTACAACCGAGTTCGCAAGATGTCTAGTTTTTTTAAAATATAAAATCTACATCTGGAATATTCTGTACAACTCCTGTTTTCAAGGTCGTACTTTATTTCGATGATTTTACAGGTTATGGTGACAAATGTTACTTCACTACTTAAAACGGTGAAGGCTGTAGAAGATGAGCATACAAGAGGCACCCGCGCATTGGAGTCAACGATTGAAGCCATTGGTCAGGAAATGAGAGTAAGTTATTAAATGCAATTTAGACATCAGCTGTTACAATAATAACTGAATCATGTCATTGTTTTGTGCATTAAAATGTCTAGCAGATGCTAGCTAAGTTTTTATACCACCTACTTCAATCAGATTCGATTATTGTGAATAGCATTTATGAAATAATCCTAGTTAAAAAGTTCAAAAGCTCATTTAAAATGGTGGTTATGCTAAAAAGCTAATTAATTCGATGCGAATAGAAGTGTAAATGAATCGACTTATATTTCAATACTCATTTTTAAAAATTATTGAAAACAGTAATAAATAACTAATTGTTAAACTAAATTGCCAAAATGTTGAAACTTCACTTGTTAGAACTTGCTGTTCTGATTCGGGTCTAAAGGCCGTTTTGTGTTGGAGTTGCTTCATAACGTTTCGTATCTAGCATCGGAAATGGAAGGACCTCGTACTAGCGATAGGATGCAACTCCAACACACGACGGCCTTTAAACCCGAATCAAAACAGCATCAGTTCATCTACTGGTCGCGAAAGTATTCCAATTTGTTTCACTAATTAGTTTAAATATTACAATTCTATAAAAGGCAAGAATTTTTTCAAAAAAGCCCTTCTGTTTATTTCTTTATTAAATTTTATAAAGACAAGTTTTTCAACTAAAATTTCACAAAATTTATTATAGATAAGTAGCCCTTTGCTGCAATCCAAACTGATAGTAAATTTATAAGTATATTTGACGATTATTTGTTCGATGCTTATGGTATTCCAGGCTCTTAATTAATCTCGGTACTACAGCATTAAACAATTATGATAAGTTAATTTGCACTTCTGTTAACAAATGAGGATTTCTTGTATGGCCAGTGTACATTTCTTGCTGTATGCATAGCAACTGTTTAGACAAAAATTCGTCGTGACGGATTTTGCAGAGAAATTTCAGATTCTGATAATTGTGTAATTATGGTCCATATAACGCATCGGGTTTATTCATTTTGTATATGCTAAATCCTTGGTGCTTTTAAATATTTTAGTGTATCAGTGTCCTTGAACTTGAATGTAGTGCGTGTTTGAATCCTACCATCTTACAATTAATTTAACTTATTACCATACAATTTACAACTTTGAACCCAAAATACCATTTGTAAACAAGATTCAAAATTCATACGTATATATATATACATACTCATCCCAAACGTTCGTTACGCCTATTAAAGCTAAACTAATTACACTGCATTTAGCAGACATTTCATTTTCCGCTGATTATACAGATAGACTCTCCAGGTTTTCCTGCAACTTTTAAAGGCGAACAGATAGTTCTGTGCCATTTAAATTAAATTGATATATTTTATGATATATGATAATAGCCCACGTATTCCACTGTTGTATCTTACTTTCTTCCATGCTATCACATTGTAACTGTTAGTTGCCATAGCATATATTACTACTAGGTTTCTGTGTCAATAAACAGTGGAAAAAACATTTCGTAAATACTACGTTATACTTATATAGGGTGGTCCAAAAACTTCGCAGTATGCAACCAAACTAAGTTTAACCAAAAAAATTTTTCAAGCAAACTAATTAAAATCTGCAGCAGATAAATTTCATTTACTATAGAATGTGTACAAATATACAGAAAAGAAGGTTTCGTTTAAATTAAACCTTACTTTCTATAAGGAAAATTTAATGCAGCTGCTATAACTTTCCTAACAAAGTTATCGAAGAAAGAATTGATTGTGACTATTTGTAGTTGCACCTCAAATGGTATTTACAGTAGCATGGGGCTCCTTGTCACAATTCCCTTGGCATAAAAATGAATTGATGCCAACTTCAATGAGGCTATTCCTAGGTTTTCCAAAGGCACGTAATCCGCCAAGTCACTAGACCCTTAAAAATTCGACTTTTATGTATGGAAATACTTATAGTCGCTTCAGTTTCATTTTGCCGGTTTTGGATTACAAGGTCAAAATTGTAAATGTTTTACTTCAAACCGACAAATGTTGTTTTGCAATATACGTTATTTGTAGGAAATATCTTTTTAGGAAATATTTTTAAAAATAACTAACACTAAGTGTGTGGGGATGTAATTATAATTGAAAGAGGAATGAAGCGTTGTAGACACTTAAAGTATACTTTATTTATGTTAATAAATTATTCTTTATTAAAGTAACAAATGTATATTAAATTACAATTATGGCCAAACGTTGTCTGTTTGTGGCTTAGATTTGGGCACACCCATGCTTTTCCCACGGACAACTATATGTGGCATGTTCTCGCGTGCGAAAACCATCCAACTTGTTTGTATTCGCTAAAGACGGACTGACCAAAAAAATTGTACACTTCGTTGCGTTCAGAGATTAATCTTTGTTTATTTTTTAATTGCCATAATTAGTAGAAATACGAACTATTTTCGATGTACAGATAGCTATCAATAATTGTAATTTAATATACATTTGTTACTTTAATAAAGAATAATTTATTAACATAAATAAAGTATACTTTAATTGTCTACAACGCTTCATTCCTCTTTCAATTACAATTACATCCGCACACAGTTGTAGTGTTAGTTATTTTTAAAAATATTTCCTAAAAAAAGTATTTCATACAAATAACGTATATGGCAAAACAACGTTTGTCGGTTTGAAGTAAAACATTTACAATTTTGACCTTGTAATCCAAAACCGGCAAAATGAAACTGAAGCGACTATAAGTATTTCCATACATAAAAGTCGAATTTTTAAGGGTCTAGTGACTTGGCGGATTACGTGCCTTTGGAAAACCTAGGAATAGCCTCATTGAAGTTGGCATCAATTCATTTTTATGCCAAGGGAATTGTGACAAGGAGCCCCATGCTACTGTAAATACCATTTGAGGTGCAACTACAAATAGTCACAATCAATTCTTTCTTCGATAACTTTGTTAGGAAAGTTATAGCAGCTGCATTAAATTTTCCTTATAGAAAGTAAGGTTTAATTTAAACGAAACCTTCTTTTCTGTATATTTGTACACATTCTATAG
>NW_020438980.1:68001-102229 GCF_000699045.2 Agrilus planipennis | reverse complement strand
GGTTCATGATAGTGTACCGATATATTTTTATGGATGAATTTAAATAATACTGTTAAATATTTTAGGCTCTTAATTCAAGCAATGGCGCAAAATCAGGAGTAACACGGGAAGATTTGATTCGTTGCACAAAAGCTATTACAAAAGCAACTTCAAAGTCGGTAGCCGCTGGGATAAGTAACAAACAAGATGATATAATATGTGCTGCTAATATGACACGGAAAGCTATTTCTGACATGCTTGTCATATGCAAGGTATGTATTATTTTATTTATTTAAATATTTATCAGCAGGTAATTAACACTTGAATGCATGATGAAAAAGATTTTTTATCAATATTAAAACATGTGTCAAACTTTCCTCACTCTGTCCAAAAGTTGCTAGTATTTGTTTTACCCCCGATTTCGTCCGAGTGAAACTATTTTTAATTGTTTATAATTTACAATGCATACAAACCAAAGAAAATAAATATTTCTCAATAACAATAAAAACTTATGATTGTATTACATTGCGTAATACTTCAATAGTTATGCTTTAACATATGTTAATATTTTTAGTGGGGATCATTGGGGATTAACCCATTTTTTAATTAGGTTCAGAAATCGCCGCCATCAAATGATACATTATTTTATTATTAGCTTGCGTCTTTTTGTAACTGTACAAGTTATTGTAAATATACAGCGTTATTGTCATCGGAAAAAGTATATTTCCGAAGTAATAGATTTTATCAGTTTCACCAAATCGGGTTTTTAATGGAAACTATTCATTATAAGAGTGTTTTGAATGCTTCAAGTGCATTTTACGCATTTGCATTTAATGTAATCAGTTAATTAAGTGTAATGTTGTTACTTTCAATTTTTGTTTTGAATATGCTTGTTGTAGAGTACTGCATATAATTTAGCAGAAAATAAAGAGTTACGAAATCGAATATTACAAGCAGGACTAGATTGTGCTCATCAATCAAGGGAACTTTTGTCTATAATATTGCAAGGAAATGATGCAAAACATGCATTACCGCAACAATCACGACTTATAGCACAATCTGTAACAGAACTTGTCACTGTTGCTGAACTATTAAAAGGTACGTAACGATGTCAAAAACAATACTATTAATGTTAAATGAAGAGCAATAGATACTGTTATAAATAAGTCTAAATCAATCATCATAATTGCTATATAATCAATTATTGTTTAGTCATATTTAAGTAGTTATTTTTTATTTATAATATTTCAAGGATCGGATTGGACAGAACCCGATGATTTCACAATAATTGCCGAAAATGAGTTGCTTGGTGCAGCTGCATCTATAGATGCTGCAGCCAAAAAATTAGCAGGACTTCAACCAAGAAAACAAATTACTAAGGTAAATGAATATTTTTTCAAGCATATTAATTTATTCAATTATCACAGTTAATTGCACATATATTCACATATAATTGCCCCATGTAACTTTCAAAATCAAATACATTTCTTTTTTTGTTGTAATATCATTAGCGCAATGATTCAGTTCAGATCCAGAAACCACAAAAAATATAATTATAATGCATTTTCCTTTTACATAAGCTAAACCTATTGTCACGTATAGTTTATAAATTAAATACGTACTAATAGTATGTTAGTGCCTATAATCTTTGTAAATAAAAAAAAAACAACAGGCAAGGACCAGATGGAAAATGTTCTTGGGTTCCAACTTTAAAGAAAATAAAAAAGTTTTAAACATAAAAACACTCACAATGGTGAAATGATGTAATTTAGCGGTTTTTTGTGATTTTAGGCGAAACGTGACCTAGCGGAAAGCGTTCAATATAAAAGTTGTAGATAACAAAAGAATTTAAAACAGTTGTATTTAACACTTTTTGATATAACCTCAAATTTACCTTAAAAATGGCGAAAAACCAATTTTCAGTATGTAATTTTTTTCTTACGTATATAATTATAAGCATGACTTTTTCGGAATTCAGAAGACGACTAGTTTTTGAGTTATATACATTTTTCTAAGAAAATTATTTTCTACAAACATTTGCCTTGATTTTTTTTGTATTTTGAAGGTCTATATGTGATCATCATTTTCTTCATTATTTTTATAACAATAAGTTATATTAAATTATTTATAACATATTTGAAATACATAATGTTAAGATTCGGTTATCTCTTCTGAATCACTTACTTATCCAAATATTGTCGAGTCTCTATTGGAACAGTTTTCATGATAAATACTGCATAAATTGGTACATTTTAAGTCGTGTTTTCGACAATCAGATTTGTGTAATAAAATGTTTATTACATCCACTTTCACAGCTACAACAATAAAAAAAAATTATTGCTGACAAATAATGCGCTAACAGTTAAAAATCATAATAGGCGGGAATGGCAAGAATTAAGAAAGCGATGTTGACCAGTCATGTACAATTGGAATAAACATTACCTACTTGTTGGCATTCAATCATCTTCTCAGGCCTTCGATTATCACCCCTTTTTGGTGGTTCAAATAAATATCCAATAAGGTTATCATTGATCATGATCTTTTTCTCAATATATTCCGCCTACATTTCATACCGCAGTACAAAAAAAAATGGCAGCATGTTTGTAAAGAGAATTGAAATACCTTTAAAAGGATGTGTCGCTTGACCCCCAATATCATCTAAGTTTCTTGAAAGGGTTTTCACTCCCTTTAGAAGGATAACCTTACATCTTTGAATTTACAATCAAAAGATATCCTCCTTGCAATCACAATGAACGTATTTCAGATTTTTGACAAAAAAAAATCGTTTGAGAATTTTCCAGGTGGAAAGTTTTAAATGTGTCAAACTGTGTATATAATAATATCTGAAAATTGGCCAGTAATGAAGTAATTATATAAACTCTTACTTGTAATGGTGTGTTTAATATTTTGAATTTCGTCAATTTAAATTACTGTAAGATATGTTTGATATTCTTGGTTGTAGTTTTAATCACCCAGGAGTCAAACATATTATTACAGTGGTTTACACATAGCGACAAGGATGCATAAGTAAGTATCGGTTCAATATCACCTCTGACACCTCTTGTATGTATTTAATGAAAATGTCAATGATTTTATAGAAACTTTATAACAGCTTATTTTACGTAATATTTCCGGTATGATATTTATTTTTCTACTTTACAGGATAACGATGTCGATGCACATATCAATTTTGACGAAATGATCTTGGAAGCTGCAAAGACTATTGCTGCTGCTACCTCTGCACTGGTCAAAGCTGCTAGTGCAGCACAACGGGAGCTAATAGACAGTGGAAAAGTTTCCAAAACTCCCGTTTCTTCTTCTGATGATGGACAATGGTCGGAAGGTCTTATATCTGCCGCAAGATTGGTTGCTGCTGCTACTCATAGTTTGGTTGAAAGTGCAAATGCCTTGGTGCAAGGTTTGTAAAAAATAATTATCCATTCTTTTGTACACCTATATTTGTCCCTATATACTTAATGGTATGCTTGTCCCATTCAGTTTTTCTTACTTTGTTGCTGTTTTTCGATCGACCGCTTAGGAATGCAGAATTAGTATATACTTCATATTAACAAGTTTTTAATTCGTTTGTATATTATTACTTTATCACAAAATTATGAAACAAAAAGATAGATACTTCAAAAATAATATATTACTTACCAAAGAAGGAAGTAGGCTATTACAGGTCATGTGCCTTCTGCTCGGGTGACAAACACTTGGTCTGTTATAGACCACTTTCTTCCCGAGATGCGTTTGGTATTTTTTGTGACATTCGTACAGAAAGTTCGTTTGATCGAGCGTCCATGTTAGTTGACTATTGTCAAACCAATCAGCTGTTAGAGTACAAGATATATGTGAATTACTCAGTGTATTTTTAAAAATACAAGATGGAAAAAGATTTAAAATAAGACAGAATANTGATTAAAAATAATGAAAAGTATTAAAAATAACTTAATGTTTACAAAAGAATAGAAATTTGCAGAATTTGAAATATGTGCAATCGAAACTGGATTATCTACCGTCAATAAACTATTTCAGCTTAAATAACGCTTTTGAATCGTTTATTAAATAAACATAATAACATTAATATAAACTTTTCATAAGGTTTATTATATGTTAAACTAATTATTTACGTCTTTTGTTTGTTCCCCCTAGGGGAATTCTATGTTATATGACGCGCGCTTATCATTCGTCAGGGTTTGCCGGGATTGTTTTCGTCGGGACGGTGTGTTTAAAGTAAACCAAATGTACAGTTTTTTTACATGAAAAACAGTTGTCATTATCTATTATGCTATAATTTTTGCCTACAATTTTTGTAAGTTTCAAAATTATGTCATGTCCGGCAACACTGCTTAGAGGGTCGCAGTAAATTTCAAATTAAAACGTATATTTCAGTATCGCGCGCATGCTCATAAAATTAAAGTTTCTTGCGTACATTGTTTTTTTGCATGGAAAACAGCTACTTTTGTTAATGTATATAATTTTAATAAATTATGTTCATCGTAGGTTGAATTAGACATACTTTGAAGTAAGGTTTTTTCAAAAAAATGATAATACTCAAAATCTAGAGTGTCTACATCAGAAATGGTTTGACCTCCTTTAGAACAATAAATTTTTCAGATTTTTTTTTAATTAAAAAAAGAAACTACGGATAAGATGCTTTTCTCAGTTTTGGTGTGAGTGCCTCAAAAAATTGCGTTTACGACCTATTGTATTTACATGTTTCTACCTATTTTTAACCATTACAATTGATAAATAAAAATGTGTTGATCCTAAATGATAACATTAAGTACATTTTGGTATTTTAGGGCTGGCTAGTGAGGAAAAGTTGATTTCATCGGCAAAACAAGTGGCAAGTTCCACTGCTCACCTACTAGTTGCTTGCAAAGTAAAAGCAGAAGGAGATACAGAAGCAACTCGTAGATTACAACAAGCTGGAAATGCTGTAATACGTTCAACAGATAATTTGGTAAGAGCTGCACAAAAAGCAATCAGTGTCGAGGAGGAACGATCGTTAATTTTGAATAAGCGTATGGTTGGTGGTATTGCTCAAGAAATAAATGCAAGGTACGTATTACGACGGCATTCATTTGTATTAGCTAAATTTTTGTTTGGTAACTAAAAGTTTTGACATGAAATTAGTAAAATTTCAAAATATTTTAAAAACGACCAATGTATCTGTTATCAGTTTATATTTGATCGGAAGAAAGAAAAAAACTACTTCGTCTTTGTGTACAGGCAATCTTCGAAACGGCTGAACCGATTTCGATGAAAATTTACATACCTTCATCTACATGAATAAGAGATTGAAGGTTACTTTTTAAATCGTTCATTAATTATAATTATTGTGTTTATCACAAACGATGTCGCGAATCAGGGTTAGTCCTACATAAAGCTGTTTTTGTAATCGTACTTATTTCAAAAGGACTGTATTTCAGAAGATTATTTCTAAGATAGATTAAATAAACATAATAACATTAATATAAACTTTTCATAAGGTTTATTATATGTTAAACTAATTATTTACGTCTTTTGTTTGTTCCCCCTAGGGGAATTCTATGTTATATGACGCGCGCTTATCATTCGTCAGGGTTTGCCGGGATTGTTTTCGTCGGGACGGTGTGTTTAAAGTAAACCAAATGTACAGTTTTTTTACATGAAAAACAGTTGTCATTATCTATTATGCTATAATTTTTGCCTACAATTTTTGTAAGTTTCAAAATTATGTCATGTCCGGCAACACTGCTTAGAGGGTCGCAGTAAATTTCAAATTAAAACGTATATTTCAGTATCGCGCGCATGCTCATAAAATTAAAGTTTCTTGCGTACATTGTTTTTTTGCATGGAAAACAGCTACTTTTGTTAATGTATATAATTTTAATAAATTATGTTCATCGTAGGTTGAATTAGACATACTTTGAAGTAAGGTTTTTTCAAAAAAATGATAATACTCAAAATCTAGAGTGTCTACATCAGAAATGGTTTGACCTCCTTTAGAACAATAAATTTTTCAGATTTTTTTTTAATTAAAAAAAGAAACTACGGATAAGATGCTTTTCTCAGTTTTGGTGTGAGTGCCTCAAAAAATTGCGTTTACGACCTATTGTATTTACATGTTTCTACCTATTTTTAACCATTACAATTGATAAATAAAAATGTGTTGATCCTAAATGATAACATTAAGTACATTTTGGTATTTTAGGGCTGGCTAGTGAGGAAAAGTTGATTTCATCGGCAAAACAAGTGGCAAGTTCCACTGCTCACCTACTAGTTGCTTGCAAAGTAAAAGCAGAAGGAGATACAGAAGCAACTCGTAGATTACAACAAGCTGGAAATGCTGTAATACGTTCAACAGATAATTTGGTAAGAGCTGCACAAAAAGCAATCAGTGTCGAGGAGGAACGATCGTTAATTTTGAATAAGCGTATGGTTGGTGGTATTGCTCAAGAAATAAATGCAAGGTACGTATTACGACGGCATTCATTTGTATTAGCTAAATTTTTGTTTGGTAACTAAAAGTTTTGACATGAAATTAGTAAAATTTCAAAATATTTTAAAAACGACCAATGTATCTGTTATCAGTTTATATTTGATCGGAAGAAAGAAAAAAACTACTTCGTCTTTGTGTACAGGCAATCTTCGAAACGGCTGAACCGATTTCGATGAAAATTTACATACCTTCATCTACATGAATAAGAGATTGAAGGTTACTTTTTAAATCGTTCATTAATTATAATTATTGTGTTTATCACAAACGATGTCGCGAATCAGGGTTAGTCCTACATAAAGCTGTTTTTGTAATCGTACTTATTTCAAAAGGACTGTATTTCAGAAGATTATTTCTAAGATAGATTAAATAAACATAAAAATTAATTTAGTCAAAACTGTTACAGGTAAATGCTTAAGCTTTCAATTAATAATACATGTATGTAGTTATGACAACGATTGTAGTGTTTTATGGGTTAACTGATTGTACTTTAACTTGCTTAACGATACCCCATAAGCATAAAATAGAGTTAAAGCGAGGTCCCCCTATTTTCAGTACCCCCTTCCAATAAAGTTTAACTTTAACTCGCCTGGGCCAAAGATTTATATTTGGTTTGTGGCTTTGACACAACGATAAATATCGCTGGACCCTATGGTGCAGGAACTTCAATTGAACAAACACACTTATTGAAACAATTTAACGAGAAGGAAGGGTACACAATAAAATTCGACGGATGTTCAAAAAAGTCTAAGATGTTGATGAATGTCCCGATGGCTTCGTGAGCATATTATTCAGTTGATTGGCAGTAGATGAATCTGATGTTTATAATTTTTACTTGATCACGTGTGTAGTGATATTTTGTGTTTATATGTTTGGTTTGAACACTTACACATCCATTGTATATTAGGTTGATGCAACTTTGATTGTCTTCATAGATAATAGGTGGTCTACTTTAACCCTTTTCCATTTCAATAAGTAAGCATTTCAACCAAATGTATTCTTGAGTTGCTTCTATTAATGCCACATATTCTTATTCTGTGGACGATAAAGACACACAATTCTGTTTTCTTGAAGTCGAACTGATATTTGAATTTGAATAGGTATCCCGAATGAGATTTCTGATCTTCAGAGTTTTGAGCCCAATTGACATCTGAATAACCTATTAATGAGGAATTTTCTGGTTGTGTGCTGCCTAGTACTAATTCTCGCTTTTTAATCCATTCCAAATAGCTTAGGATTCTTTTTATTTCTGTTCCCATTCATTTCGATTTGAAACTCGTTGACTTAGTACTGATACTACAGCAAATATGTCTAGACGAGTGTTGATTAAAATGAAATGATATTTATCATTACCAGGGAGCATGTTTGACTTACCATTATTCTTATAATATTAGGTGTCAATTGGTATTTTTGAATCTCTAGTATCCTCCATTCCTCCTCTCATCACTTTATTAATATACTTTTTTCGGTTCAAATAAAAATAACCATCTTTATCTCTTCGAACATTTATTCCTAAGTAGCAATTACTTTCGCCTAGATCTCTTAATTCAAAGATACATTGAATTTTTGAACTATTGAAAACAAACCGAACTCAAATAGTCTTCAAAGAATGAAGTCACTTCTATACTCGCAAACGGTTAATTTAGCAATCTGAGAAAGATTGTTAGTCATGACGGTGGTCGCGGCGGAAAAGAAAAGGTTAGAAGCGTTCGAAATGTGTTATTGCGAATGATGAAGATACCGTGGATAGAGAAGGTTAGAAATGAAAAGGTATTAGAAGGAATAGAAGAACAGAGGAGTCTATGGAAGTCAATAAAAAATAGGCGAGATAGGTTGGTAGGACACCTTCCTCAGGTATGAAGGTCTAGTCAGAGACACATTAAATGCAGAAATAGAAGTTAAGAGAAGTAGTGGTAGACCTAGATTAGATTAGTGTTCGCAAGTAGAATATGGGATATTATAGTTTGACAACAGGCTATTAGTATGTCATCTACATATATAACATATCCACTCTTCTTAGTGTTTATAGTGTATAGATATGGTCTTCTTTGCTTTTCTGGAAACTAGTCATTTATTCATTCCAAATGCGTACAGCTTGTTTTAGACCATAAATGCTTCTCTTGAGTTTGCATACTAGTTTCATTTTATTATCCCGGGAGATTGCTTCATGTATCTTGTTTCTTGAATTTTGCCATTAAGGATAGCAGTTTTAGCGTCATAATGATGTATTAGATTTTCTCTGTCTGCTGTAGTTAATAATACTAGGAATACCGACACCTAATTTTTGTAAAAAGCCTTGGGCAACTAAGCGTGCTTTATATTTATCGATTTCGCCATTTATGTGTGACTTAATTTTATATACCAATTTATATTCTATGACATTTACATTTTCAGGTGCTTTCACTAGTTCCCATGTATCGTTTTTGTCACTGAATTTATTTCGCTATCCATAGCNGGTCAGCTAGTTATTAATAAAATGTAAATGAATAATAATAGCACTGATAAATAATAATAAATTCACTATGAAAATAAAATTAACTTGAGAGTTGCACTGAAAAATTAAAATGGACGAAAACTGTATAGAGAATGAGAGAAAGGAAGCCGGCTTCGTCTCATCCCTACTGATGTTTGCTGGTTGATAAGTGACAACGGGAGACATCTGGCGATGATAACTGATTGGTTGATAGAAGTATACATAAAAATTATAGTATAGTACAATTATTATATTCGATTGCCATCTTGTGGATCTGTGGATGGAAGAGAATAACATAAAAATCGCGATTAAACATCAGAGGTTGATTGTATAAGGATGAAAATTTAGAATTGTATGTATTTTTCAATGCTGAATCATGAAAAAATAAAAACAAAAAAATTTGTCCAAAAAATAAAAAGAAAACTTTGGGGTGGACCACCCTTAACATTTAAGGGGTGGACCACCCTTAACATTTAAGGGTATGAAAAATAGATGTTGGCCGATCCTCAGACCTACCCCATAAGCACAAAATTCCGTTTCGGAGGAGTTTAGCAACAAACAGCGCTACACGAGAATTTTATATATTAGATGTCTCTTTCGGTTATTAATACACGTAGTTCAGTAGCATCTATTATAATAGTTTTACTAAAAAAACAGCATCAGGTTCATGATAGTGTACCGATATATTTTTATGGATGAATTTAAATAATACTGTTAAATATTTTAGGCTCTTAATTCAAGCAATGGCGCAAAATCAGGAGTAACACGGGAAGATTTGATTCGTTGCACAAAAGCTATTACAAAAGCAACTTCAAAGTCGGTAGCCGCTGGGATAAGTAACAAACAAGATGATATAATATGTGCTGCTAATATGACACGGAAAGCTATTTCTGACATGCTTGTCATATGCAAGGTATGTATTATTTTATTTATTTAAATATTTATCAGCAGGTAATTAACACTTGAATGCATGATGAAAAAGATTTTTTATCAATATTAAAACATGTGTCAAACTTTCCTCACTCTGTCCAAAAGTTGCTAGTATTTGTTTTACCCCCGATTTCGTCCGAGTGAAACTATTTTTAATTGTTTATAATTTACAATGCATACAAACCAAAGAAAATAAATATTTCTCAATAACAATAAAAACTTATGATTGTATTACATTGCGTAATACTTCAATAGTTATGCTTTAACATATGTTAATATTTTTAGTGGGGATCATTGGGGATTAACCCATTTTTTAATTAGGTTCAGAAATCGCCGCCATCAAATGATACATTATTTTATTATTAGCTTGCGTCTTTTTGTAACTGTACAAGTTATTGTAAATATACAGCGTTATTGTCATCGGAAAAAGTATATTTCCGAAGTAATAGATTTTATCAGTTTCACCAAATCGGGTTTTTAATGGAAACTATTCATTATAAGAGTGTTTTGAATGCTTCAAGTGCATTTTACGCATTTGCATTTAATGTAATCAGTTAATTAAGTGTAATGTTGTTACTTTCAATTTTTGTTTTGAATATGCTTGTTGTAGAGTACTGCATATAATTTAGCAGAAAATAAAGAGTTACGAAATCGAATATTACAAGCAGGACTAGATTGTGCTCATCAATCAAGGGAACTTTTGTCTATAATATTGCAAGGAAATGATGCAAAACATGCATTACCGCAACAATNAGCTAGTTATTAATAAAATGTAAATGAATAATAATAGCACTGATAAATAATAATAAATTCACTATGAAAATAAAATTAACTTGAGAGTTGCACTGAAAAATTAAAATGGACGAAAACTGTATAGAGAATGAGAGAAAGGAAGCCGGCTTCGTCTCATCCCTACTGATGTTTGCTGGTTGATAAGTGACAACGGGAGACATCTGGCGATGATAACTGATTGGTTGATAGAAGTATACATAAAAATTATAGTATAGTACAATTATTATATTCGATTGCCATCTTGTGGATCTGTGGATGGAAGAGAATAACATAAAAATCGCGATTAAACATCAGAGGTTGATTGTATAAGGATGAAAATTTAGAATTGTATGTATTTTTCAATGCTGAATCATGAAAAAATAAAAACAAAAAAATTTGTCCAAAAAATAAAAAGAAAACTTTGGGGTGGACCACCCTTAACATTTAAGGGGTGGACCACCCTTAACATTTAAGGGTATGAAAAATAGATGTTGGCCGATCCTCAGACCTACCCCATAAGCACAAAATTCCGTTTCGGAGGAGTTTAGCAACAAACAGCGCTACACGAGAATTTTATATATTAGATGTCTCTTTCGGTTATTAATACACGTAGTTCAGTAGCATCTATTATAATAGTTTTACTAAAAAAACAGCATCAGGTTCATGATAGTGTACCGATATATTTTTATGGATGAATTTAAATAATACTGTTAAATATTTTAGGCTCTTAATTCAAGCAATGGCGCAAAATCAGGAGTAACACGGGAAGATTTGATTCGTTGCACAAAAGCTATTACAAAAGCAACTTCAAAGTCGGTAGCCGCTGGGATAAGTAACAAACAAGATGATATAATATGTGCTGCTAATATGACACGGAAAGCTATTTCTGACATGCTTGTCATATGCAAGGTATGTATTATTTTATTTATTTAAATATTTATCAGCAGGTAATTAACACTTGAATGCATGATGAAAAAGATTTTTTATCAATATTAAAACATGTGTCAAACTTTCCTCACTCTGTCCAAAAGTTGCTAGTATTTGTTTTACCCCCGATTTCGTCCGAGTGAAACTATTTTTAATTGTTTATAATTTACAATGCATACAAACCAAAGAAAATAAATATTTCTCAATAACAATAAAAACTTATGATTGTATTACATTGCGTAATACTTCAATAGTTATGCTTTAACATATGTTAATATTTTTAGTGGGGATCATTGGGGATTAACCCATTTTTTAATTAGGTTCAGAAATCGCCGCCATCAAATGATACATTATTTTATTATTAGCTTGCGTCTTTTTGTAACTGTACAAGTTATTGTAAATATACAGCGTTATTGTCATCGGAAAAAGTATATTTCCGAAGTAATAGATTTTATCAGTTTCACCAAATCGGGTTTTTAATGGAAACTATTCATTATAAGAGTGTTTTGAATGCTTCAAGTGCATTTTACGCATTTGCATTTAATGTAATCAGTTAATTAAGTGTAATGTTGTTACTTTCAATTTTTGTTTTGAATATGCTTGTTGTAGAGTACTGCATATAATTTAGCAGAAAATAAAGAGTTACGAAATCGAATATTACAAGCAGGACTAGATTGTGCTCATCAATCAAGGGAACTTTTGTCTATAATATTGCAAGGAAATGATGCAAAACATGCATTACCGCAACAATCACGACTTATAGCACAATCTGTAACAGAACTTGTCACTGTTGCTGAACTATTAAAAGGTACGTAACGATGTCAAAAACAATACTATTAATGTTAAATGAAGAGCAATAGATACTGTTATAAATAAGTCTAAATCAATCATCATAATTGCTATATAATCAATTATTGTTTAGTCATATTTAAGTAGTTATTTTTTATTTATAATATTTCAAGGATCGGATTGGACAGAACCCGATGATTTCACAATAATTGCCGAAAATGAGTTGCTTGGTGCAGCTGCATCTATAGATGCTGCAGCCAAAAAATTAGCAGGACTTCAACCAAGAAAACAAATTACTAAGGTAAATGAATATTTTTTCAAGCATATTAATTTATTCAATTATCACAGTTAATTGCACATATATTCACATATAATTGCCCCATGTAACTTTCAAAATCAAATACATTTCTTTTTTTGTTGTAATATCATTAGCGCAATGATTCAGTTCAGATCCAGAAACCACAAAAAATATAATTATAATGCATTTTCCTTTTACATAAGCTAAACCTATTGTCACGTATAGTTTATAAATTAAATACGTACTAATAGTATGTTAGTGCCTATAATCTTTGTGAATAAAAAAAAAACAACAGGCAAGNAAATTGATGTACGTGCGTGACAAACCAAAGATCGTCAAAAATCCGGGAAACGGGCGTGGAGAGCAGCAAGAAGAATCCCAATAAATATCAAGCAACCAACATTTATGTACACAAACATTGCATCCCTGTTATTCAAATTTAACCAATTCACTGCAGAACTCGACGTCCTCCAACTTGAATTCATCCTCTTGACTGAAACCTTGCTTCATCCCGACATACCTGACTCCATGATCAGCTTCTTGGCTATTCAATCTTCTGACATGACAGGCTCGAACGAGGAGGCGGCATGATGATCTACGTGAAACACCACCTGGACAACATAAACATCCTGGCCGAACGGATCACCAATTACGACAATCCGTTGCTTGAGGCGCTCTGGCTACGTGTAGCTATTGGCGACTTTCTCTTCTCCACCCTAGCTACCATTAGTGTCTCATTTGTGCCAGCAATTGTATTTGGCGATTTTAAGAGCAAACCATCCACCTTCACATCTCGAACTCGTTCTGGTAAACGATGATGACGCCGTCACACCACCAATTCTCATACCCAACATCGACTTCAGTGATTATCTTGTGGTCACCACGAGTTTGCAGATATCCATCTACAGTGCTTCGGATCGCCCCAGATCCCAGGTTCACAGACTCAATTATAACTGAAATGATTTCGAAGCTGTCAAACTGGATCTTGCTGAACTGTCATCATCTCTGTTCCCAACGGGTCCTAGCCCAGGTTTGCATCGTGATGTCGAACAGGTCTATGCTGAATTCCCGGATGCGTGTGCAGCCCTCCTGGAGTCGCACACGCCACGACACAAACTCCGCTCTTCCAAGTGCAAACCATGGATCTATAGAGAAGTGACTATACAGCACACCGACTCATATGTAACAGGCTCACTGTTTTGGCCAGACGTCTGAGAACCGAATATGAGAGAAGAATTATCGCCTCTGGGGGTAAAGGATACTTCTCTTACATCGGCCGACAAATCTCCTCCTGAGGCTTGGAAAGAGGCTATTGTGACACCAATTTTTAAGAAGGGCGATAAACGTGATGCCCTCAATTATAAGCTGATCAACCTATGCAGCACCATCGGTAAGGTTCTGGAAAGAATCATAGTCAGACGCCTTCATGACCACATCGCCGCCTCGAGACTAGTTCCGTACCAGCAACACGGTTTCCTTCCCCGGCGATCAACCGTGACCAACCTAGTGTCAGCTCATAACCATTGCACAGGAGCACTGTCTTCGGGGAATCGAGCCGACGTGATTTACCTGGATTACGCTAAGGCGTTTGACAAGATACCTCACCGGCGCCTGATCCACAAGCTAGAGAAACTTGGTATCCAAGTGTCTCTCCTGAAATGGATCAAAGATTATTTTCGAAACAGGACCATCAGAGTGCGAAATAACACCATCTCGGACCTCTATCCAGTTTCCAGGGGTGTATCACAGGGATCTGTTCTTGGCCCGGTCCTCTTTATATTGTACACTTGCGACATTGGAGATGGCATCACCTCGAATTGGAAGTGTCTTGCGGACGACACAAAAATTTTTGGCAATCCCATAACGGCTTACCAGGACATCCAACAAGACCTAGACTACATTGCAAGGTGGTCTTCTTCATGGCTTCTGCCCCTGAATGCTGCCAAGTGTACGGTACTTCATCTGGCTAAGAGGAATCTCAGGAGAAGTTACATTCTCCTCAGCTGCACCCTAGAACTCAGAATCCCAAGTGGACCTTGGGGTAACCATGACCCAGGATCTCAAATGGATTTCACACATCTCCAAGATTGTCAAGAAAGCCAACACGGGAATATATCTACTCAGAAGAGCTTTTGCTAAACCTGACAGAGAGATGATCCGCCTACTCTACGTACGTTCCGCCCTTTGTGGAATACGCCAGTTGTGTCTGGACTCCATATTTCGTCAAAGAGATCACTCTGCTCGAAGCCGTACAACAACGTGCTACTAAGTTGGTACCTGAGATTAGATACGTGGAATACACGGACAGATGCAGAGCCTTTGACCTGCCTACTCTCCAACGAAGGCGCCTCGCTGCGGACCTCGCCGAGACATTTAAGGTCTTGAATGACCTTTGCGAATCACCGGATCTTGTCAACCTCTTCAATCGAGCCCCAGCGACAGCCTGGGCCCGACGTGGTCACAATCTGCAGATTGACAAAGAGCGCACATCAACCGCGGCGCGCAATAATTTTATAACTAACAGAATAGTTTACTCCTGGAACAGACTTCCTAGTCATTGTATCCAATCTAGAAATGTAGAAACTTTTAAAAGTCTGTTACAGGACGCTATTCTGTAATTTTGCTACACTGTGATGTTTACTCTTGCTAAGGCTCACTTTTCCGCGTATTCTAATTCTAATTTTGATTCATTCTGTTTTCCGGTTCAAATCTACTTTTAAAAATCTTACTCTTTTCCTCAGTTTATTGCATACGTTGAAAGTGAAATTATATATGTATATTAGCTCTTACTGTTCTCCATTATTATAAATAAATAAAATGAATTACGATTACCATCATCATAAAGTCGTTAGGCTTAAGACCTCCACTCCTTCCTATCCTGAGCTATTCTATGCATTTCCCTAAAACTAGAACATCCCACATCCTTGCGAACAGTAATCTAATCTAGGTCTACCTCCACTCCTATTAACTCCTGCTTCAGCCTCTAATATATCTCTGACTAGACCTTCATGCCTGAGAAGGTGTCCTATGATTAAAAATAATGAAAAGTATTAAAAATAACTTAATGTTTACAAAAGAATAGAAATTTGCAGAATTTGAAATATGTGCAATCGAAACTGGATTATCTACCGTCAATAAACTATTTCAGCTTAAATAACGCTTTTGAATCGTTTATTAAATAAACATAATAACATTAATATAAACTTTTCATAAGGTTTATTATATGTTAAACTAATTATTTACGTCTTTTGTTTGTTCCCCCTAGGGGAATTCTATGTTATATGACGCGCGCTTATCATTCGTCAGGGTTTGCCGGGATTGTTTTCGTCGGGACGGTGTGTTTAAAGTAAACCAAATGTACAGTTTTTTTACATGAAAAACAGTTGTCATTATCTATTATGCTATAATTTTTGCCTACAATTTTTGTAAGTTTCAAAATTATGTCATGTCCGGCAACACTGCTTAGAGGGTCGCAGTAAATTTCAAATTAAAACGTATATTTCAGTATCGCGCGCATGCTCATAAAATTAAAGTTTCTTGCGTACATTGTTTTTTTGCATGGAAAACAGCTACTTTTGTTAATGTATATAATTTTAATAAATTATGTTCATCGTAGGTTGAATTAGACATACTTTGAAGTAAGGTTTTTTCAAAAAAATGATAATACTCAAAATCTAGAGTGTCTACATCAGAAATGGTTTGACCTCCTTTAGAACAATAAATTTTTCAGATTTTTTTTTAATTAAAAAAAGAAACTACGGATAAGATGCTTTTCTCAGTTTTGGTGTGAGTGCCTCAAAAAATTGCGTTTACGACCTATTGTATTTACATGTTTCTACCTATTTTTAACCATTACAATTGATAAATAAAAATGTGTTGATCCTAAATGATAACATTAAGTACATTTTGGTATTTTAGGGCTGGCTAGTGAGGAAAAGTTGATTTCATCGGCAAAACAAGTGGCAAGTTCCACTGCTCACCTACTAGTTGCTTGCAAAGTAAAAGCAGAAGGAGATACAGAAGCAACTCGTAGATTACAACAAGCTGGAAATGCTGTAATACGTTCAACAGATAATTTGGTAAGAGCTGCACAAAAAGCAATCAGTGTCGAGGAGGAACGATCGTTAATTTTGAATAAGCGTATGGTTGGTGGTATTGCTCAAGAAATAAATGCAAGGTACGTATTACGACGGCATTCATTTGTATTAGCTAAATTTTTGTTTGGTAACTAAAAGTTTTGACATGAAATTAGTAAAATTTCAAAATATTTTAAAAACGACCAATGTATCTGTTATCAGTTTATATTTGATCGGAAGAAAGAAAAAAACTACTTCGTCTTTGTGTACAGGCAATCTTCGAAACGGCTGAACCGATTTCGATGAAAATTTACATACCTTCATCTACATGAATAAGAGATTGAAGGTTACTTTTTAAATCGTTCATTAATTATAATTATTGTGTTTATCACAAACGATGTCGCGAATCAGGGTTAGTCCTACATAAAGCTGTTTTTGTAATCGTACTTATTTCAAAAGGACTGTATTTCAGAAGATTATTTCTAAGATAGATTAAATAAACATAAAAATTAATTTAGTCAAAACTGTTACAGGTAAATGCTTAAGCTTTCAATTAATAATACATGTATGTAGTTATGACAACGATTGTAGTGTTTTATGGGTTAACTGATTGTACTTTAACTTGCTTAACGATACCCCATAAGCATAAAATAGAGTTAAAGCGAGGTCCCCCTATTTTCAGTACCCCCTTCCAATAAAGTTTAACTTTAACTCGCCTGGGCCAAAGATTTATATTTGGTTTGTGGCTTTGACACAACGATAAATATCGCTGGACCCTATGGTGCAGGAACTTCAATTGAACAAACACACTTATTGAAACAATTTAACGAGAAGGAAGGGTACACAATAAAATTCGACGGATGTTCAAAAAAGTCTAAGATGTTGATGAATGTCCCGATGGCTTCGTGAGCATATTATTCAGTTGATTGGCAGTAGATGAATCTGATGTTTATAATTTTTACTTGATCACGTGTGTAGTGATATTTTGTGTTTATATGTTTGGTTTGAACACTTACACATCCATTGTATATTAGGTTGATGCAACTTTGATTGTCTTCATAGATAATAGGTGGTCTACTTTAACCCTTTTCCATTTCAATAAGTAAGCATTTCAACCAAATGTATTCTTGAGTTGCTTCTATTAATGCCACATATTCTTATTCTGTGGACGATAAAGACACACAATTCTGTTTTCTTGAAGTCGAACTGATATTTGAATTTGAATAGGTATCCCGAATGAGATTTCTGATCTTCAGAGTTTTGAGCCCAATTGACATCTGAATAACCTATTAATGAGGAATTTTCTGGTTGTGTGCTGCCTAGTACTAATTCTCGCTTTTTAATCCATTCCAAATAGCTTAGGATTCTTTTTATTTCTGTTCCCATTCATTTCGATTTGAAACTCGTTGACTTAGTACTGATACTACAGCAAATATGTCTAGACGAGTGTTGATTAAAATGAAATGATATTTATCATTACCAGGGAGCATGTTTGACTTACCATTATTCTTATAATATTAGGTGTCAATTGGTATTTTTGAATCTCTAGTATCCTCCATTCCTCCTCTCATCACTTTATTAATATACTTTTTTCGGTTCAAATAAAAATAACCATCTTTATCTCTTCGAACATTTATTCCTAAGTAGCAATTACTTTCGCCTAGATCTCTTAATTCAAAGATACATTGAATTTTTGAACTATTGAAAACAAACCGAACTCAAATAGTCTTCAAAGAATGAAGTCACTTCTATACTCGCAAACGGTTAATTTAGCAATCTGAGAAAGATTGTTAGTCATGACGGTGGTCGCGGCGGAAAAGAAAAGGTTAGAAGCGTTCGAAATGTGTTATTGCGAATGATGAAGATACCGTGGATAGAGAAGGTTAGAAATGAAAAGGTATTAGAAGGAATAGAAGAACAGAGGAGTCTATGGAAGTCAATAAAAAATAGGCGAGATAGGTTGGTAGGACACCTTCCTCAGGTATGAAGGTCTAGTCAGAGACACATTAAATGCAGAAATAGAAGTTAAGAGAAGTAGTGGTAGACCTAGATTAGATTAGTGTTCGCAAGTAGAATATGGGATATTATAGTTTGACAACAGGCTATTAGTATGTCATCTACATATATAACATATCCACTCTTCTTAGTGTTTATAGTGTATAGATATGGTCTTCTTTGCTTTTCTGGAAACTAGTCATTTATTCATTCCAAATGCGTACAGCTTGTTTTAGACCATAAATGCTTCTCTTGAGTTTGCATACTAGTTTCATTTTATTATCCCGGGAGATTGCTTCATGTATCTTGTTTCTTGAATTTTGCCATTAAGGATAGCAGTTTTAGCGTCATAATGATGTATTAGATTTTCTCTGTCTGCTGTAGTTAATAATACTAGGAATACCGACACCTAATTTTTGTAAAAAGCCTTGGGCAACTAAGCGTGCTTTATATTTATCGATTTCGCCATTTATGTGTGACTTAATTTTATATACCAATTTATATTCTATGACATTTACATTTTCAGGTGCTTTCACTAGTTCCCATGTATCGTTTTTGTCACTGAATTTATTTCGCTATCCATAGCTTGCTTCCATTTATCATTATCTTGACAATTCAGTGCCTCATACATGTTATGTGGTTTGTTTGACTTACTTTATACTATTTTGGTAGTGATGCGAAGTCTTATGGAAGTATATTTTGATTTGATTGTCGACCTTCTAAATTATCAATTTTTACATGAACGGGTAATTGGAATTCTGGTTTCCATCTGTAGTGTCTGTCTCTTCACTAGTATGGATTAAAGTGTCCACAGAAGAACTGCTGTCAGGTACAAATAAGCTTTCATTGATTAGTGTCACTGGTACACCTTCTCCATTGTTATTCCTTTTGAAGCTACAATCTATATCTATCTTGACTTTGTTTTTTGCATTTCCTCTTTTTCAAATAAATCTTCTTGTCTTGAATAATTTTGTAGCTTTCTCTGGGAATTCGCTAGTCCGCTCGCTAAAAATTTCACGTTGGAACTGATTATTACTTTGTAGCTTTGTCTAATAATCTATATCCTTTTGCCTCTTCAGAATATCCGAAAAATATTAATTTCCCTTCGGTATCATCTATTTTTTTGCGACCAAGTGCAATTAAATAAAAAATATTCATAAAAATTTAAAGTAGAATACAAAGATTAACAAATATAACTGATTTAAAAATTTGGAATAATGGAACAATCATGAAATCTAAAAATTAAAAGGAAATATTAAAGGAACTGGTGGATAGCTATCCGAATCGTTTGCGAAAACAACTTAAATAAACAAAAAAATTTAGTTATACAATTACGGTAAACGGGCGCTATCGGGTGTTGATAATAGAGCAAAGTATATAAAGAACAAGAGGCAACTCCTGGTTAAATCGAAACGTTAATAATGCTTAAGAGCACACCTGAAGTTCTGTATGTCTCGACGAGACAAAAGATAATTTCACAATGTTTTTTCTGTAGGGGATCTTTATTACAAAAAAAAAATACGGAGTAGACGAGGACTACAGCTCGATTCATAAAATTGCGAAACGGTACGGTAATATTTAAGTTTGCCCACTAGAATATAAAATAGGGGTAACTATTTACACTGAATAGCTTATTGATCAAGATGGTAAAACGGTCGGATAAGTTAAGGGATAATTTCACCCACGATAACGATACGATAAGGGTGACTATTCACCTAACAGAAGCCGTATAATATGATCTGGTTTACCACCGGCAGTAAAAAATAACCGTTGAGACGTCAGCACGTCTCCATTCCGGGTTCCCACGGCTTAAGTACAGATAGAGACTTGGGGATTTACCATTTTCTAACGGAAAATGTTCAACGTCCCGACAAAGGCACTAATCGACGAAATTTGTTTAATATTTCCGTCAGCACAAGGAACGGATATTTGATAATGAGAGTGGTAATAGAGCGACGTTAAAAAATATTTCCAAGGCTAAGAGACATAAACACATTTATCAGCGGTAATTAATTGATAGAACCTAATTCTGACGATATTTAGAACAAAGAATAAATAATTCATAAGGGGGTTTTATAGATTGGCGCGGATGGTAACCTATTTTGCAAATAGTTTGCTTTGACTACTGCTTTACCCAGTATTTATCCTCTTAAGTTTTCATCATCCTTTCCGCCACACTATTTTGACGTGGCGTCTAGGAGCAGTTAGTTGTACTGTTGTACCTTTCCAAGAGATGTGTTCATTTCTTTAAGAAAACTTGATGTACTTCTTTACTTCAGTTTTCTCCTCTAATAAATACATTATGGTAAAACGGTTATAATCATCTATGATGGTTAAAATATCTATTTCCCATAGGTGTTGGTAATTAAACTAAGGAGATGTTAACAGGGCAACACAAAAATTAAATAGCTTCTTTTGTACGGCACAATGTACTGTAATGTTCGTGGGTTTAACAAAATTAACTTTTAATACTGATAACGACAAAAACCATTTATTTACACTAATTATTCAAGAACTTAAAAGCACTATTAAATTATTACTGAACTTAAGTTATGAATTATTATATTTATTTACACTACTGTTAATATATCACTATTCACTGCGCTATTTATTTCACTGCTATCACTGTCAATTTATTTCTGGATTCACTTTTGCAATGGTCAATTTATTTCTTCTCTTCTCGGCGATCGTCTCTTCCTTTAAATACTCTTTTGTTTACTTTCGGGAACCTTCTGGAAACATCCGGATAGTTTACTTTTTCTTTGAACTGTTTAACTGCTTTCTCAGAACGCAGGTACGACACACTCATTTACAAATACACATGAAGAAAGGCTCCCGCGGTTAGTCAGCGAATCGATAAGTCGTTCACGCACACGTGTGCCCGATCGCACACAAACTCACTCGTGCTCTCTACAGTACCTAGATTTTCTTCTTCAATAAAACTGTAAAATAATTTTACTTTATTTATTGGCAAATTTAATTTTAAGCAGTAAATACTTTATTAAATGTCTGTATCTGATTGAACTGTTTGTTTAGATCGGAAGTATTGCGAATTGAAAAGCAATTAGAGGAAGCTCGAGGGAAGTTAACAGCTATACGTCAAGCAAAATATAAATTGAAAGGTGATACATCAGGAGATGAAACGGATGCAAGTATTCATTCTGGCTTTGATGGATTAACTTCGCGGTGAGTCACAGGTGTGTGCTTAACATTACTAATATAATTCTATGATTTACAATATTAATACAAATTACTCCTGTAGTAGTCTTTCTTTATGACTTAAGTAACTACCATATAATAATGGTACAGAAAAAGACAATGCAAATAATAAGTAATTTAAGTATACGCTCTTATTTATGATTGTTACCAAATAACCTACTATAGTATTTTGTACACTATTTTACATACACGCAGCATTCTTTATAGCTGTCGCATACATCTACTTGGACCAACATTTAAGAAATCTATATACAAACACAAGTAAAGTCTAAAGAAAGCAAAGGTAATAACAGACCTATCAGAAAACGCATTTAATGACTTTAATAATTTTAACTTCAATGAACCCAAAATGTTGGACCAAGAATGAACTGACACAGATAACTTAAGCTTATTAAGATAATAAAATAAGAAAATAAATGTAATACAACCTGCACATAGCGAATAAGTATCGCATTAAGATAATCCCAAAGTTACAAATGGATGGTCAAAGAGCATAAACATGTTAATGATCAAAAGAAAAAACAAACAGTCTAAAAGTTTAAAACAGTAGTAAAGTAAAAAACATAGGCACCGCCTACCTTCAAAAATCCCTTCAATTTTTTACTTTAGAGGTGTTTTCTATTTTTTTCAATATATTGNAAATTAATTTAAAGAAATAGCAAATTAGTAAATAGTACCTGCTAAAAACTTTTGCCTTAACATAATTAATTCCTGGTATCTGGTATACCTAAGTGAGATATGAAAAATATGTACACCTTAAAGAACGTAACATTAAAATTGTTATGGCAGTTTTAATAAAATGGATACCCCCTTCTATGATATAATTTTCTCATTGTTAGAAACTCCATTTTCTTGTCTTAAAATAAATGACCAAATGGAAATTATTAGCAAGGGTCATCCTACGCCAAGATTTAATGTTTTAAAACCTGATTAAGAAAACACGAACTAACTTTTTCGCGATCTTTTAAAACGCAATGGTTGTGTGACAGTTATTTTAAAAATTGCTGCTCTGTACGCATAAATTGTAACAATATTCAAAATTAGAATTATACTTTTATTTTTGTTAATTTTAGATGAATGATGGTTAAATAAACCGAAACATTAGACAAAAAACGTTAGTTATATAGATTTTGACTGCCACGCTAGAAAAGAACAATTATTCTTATTCTTAAAAAATCCGTTTGAAATTTATAAAATACCATATCAACATATGAATNATAAAATACTACTTTTACCTCTTTTAACACTTAATAATTGTAAATAATGATTTTTGAATAAATGTATATATTAACACCTTTTATTGTTATTATTTATGAGGAAAATAAAAATGTTTGCACGTGTAATAATCAAAGGAAATTAAATTGGAATAACCAATGAATGAACAAACTACATTCATAAATGTTTTAGACTTATAATAAGGTAAAAAAAAATCGGTTATCTGTAAAGTCGGTTTATTGACGATAGTTGAACGTGACATGGTCATAAGAAAATACTGATGGAATGGTTTCATTTTTCAAAAGAAAATTTTAATTTTATTTGTTTGATAGATATTTTGTATGAATATAGAGGAGGTAAATGGAAATCACAATTGAATTGATCAAGTTACATTTATTTGTACGCATAAATACAATTATGTCAATTTTTATTTATTTTTTTTCCAAATGTACATAGTTTTTACAAGTATGAATGTGCTTTGAGCAATTGTTTTACAACTTTTATTTACAATTTTTAAACATCATTAAAATTTACCTTTATCGCCGCAATTATCGTTGCTATAAACAATTGACACCACATNGATATAGAGAAGGAGGTAAATGGAAATCACAATTGAATTGATCAAGTTACATTTATTTGTACGCATAAATACAATTATGTCAATTTTTATTTATTTTTTTTCCAATGTACATAGTTTTTACAAGTATGAATGTGCTTTGAGCAATTGTTTTACAACTTTTATTTACGACTTTTAAACATCATTAAAATTTTTGTAACTCTAGCTTCCATTCGACAATATATCACTGAACATATATTTAATATTGAAAGAATCATTACCTTTATCGTCGCAATTATCGTTGCTATAAACAATTGACACCACATTCACTTTTCACTGCACTTCATACTTGACGAAAACATGTAAATGTAGTATTGTATAGCAGCTGTGCACGCGGACGCATCGCTCACTCGAGTAAGAGAGAGACAGATGTCGAACGCGGAGGCCGATTGTGCCTCTTTGTCGCTCGTTCCGCGCTCTCGCTTGCACTTCAAGCCTTAAATGGAATGCCTCAGAGTGAGGTAACGCCGCATGAGTCATGTTTTTTCGTGCGTGCAGCCGGCTCACGTCAAAAGAAAATCAAAACTCATACAATTTTACAAACAGTTCTTCGTCTAAAATAATGAGTAGGTACCTACTATTAATTTGAAATTGGTCACAGTTATTGACTGTAAAATATTGCTACATATGAATAATATAAAATTAATTTAAAGAAATAGCAAATTAGTAAATAGTACCTGCTAAAAACTTTTGCCTTAACATAATTAATTCCTGGTATCTGGTATACCTAAGTGAGATATGAAAAATATGTACACCTTAAAGAACGTAATATAAAGGTTGTTTAAACATACAAAGCAATCAAAAAATAAAAAGGTGATCATTAAAAAATAAAAAAAATAGGGTGGTTAAAAATCAATGCCATTTTGAATCCGCCTTCTTAATAACGTATTGGATCATTCCGAGAGAGTAATACTGTTTCTGTATTTTTTATATAGCTTATGAAGAACAAGATGTACTGTCTTAAGGCAACTTATTTTGACCCATTCAACGAATAAATTCTTCTATTTTTGTATTGCCGCCATGTCTAGCACAATAAAATAAATATTGAAGACAAGATAATTAATTCTGTAGAACAATTGTAAAAATTTGTAGCTGATTCACAAACAGCGATGTAAGGTTTGATTTCGAAGGAGGGGGTTTAATAATGATAATTCTCCTACTAATAAAACAAGTGTGTTGAGTATCGTTTGGGATAAGATTTTAGATAATCTACATATAAGTGATTCCGCAATAAATTCCATTCAAATTAATAAAATAGCAAAGAGAAACATTCTTCATTTATTTCAAAACACTTGGTCAGAGAACTTATCATGGGACGATGAGGTGATGATATATATATATTAACCTTTTCTATCTCTTCCCCTTTCCACCTAATCACCTTTTTTTATTTCCTCTTTCTACCCCTTACTTCTCCAAATTCCATATACTTAGTCTTACTAACATTTAACTCCAAACACTTCCTTCTTAAATATCTTTCCAACGCTCCCATCATATCTTTTAATGCACTATAGTTCGAGGCTTACTTTTTTTAATCTGGTCCCTATATTCCCACCTCATTTTTTTATATTCCATCTCTTCACATTCATTGTTCCTCCACTTACTTAATGCCCTTACATATTCTTTCTTTTTCCTCAAACATGCGTAGTTCCACCATCTATTATTGCTACTTCTCACCTCTAGTCTTTCCTTAATCATACATTCGTTAACTATTTTTATCATCTCTTTCCAATTGTGAATGTCATTCACTCTCTCATTTAGATTATTTCTGTATTTTTCAATCGCTCCCGCTGTCCATTTAATAACAAATTATTCACACATTCCTCTCTACTATCATTCACTTCTTTCTTCCACTTAATTGCTATTGGTAAATGGTCTGATCCCATCATACCCATTACCTCAAACTTATAATTTCTTCCCAAGCTTCCCCATTAACCATACCTTAATCTATCACCGTTTTTCCTCTCCCTAAAAAAGTATATTCCCCATTTATATCCCCTTCTATAGTTCCATTTAATATCTCCAGCCAATTCTTAGTTCCCCATTCTATGAATTCCTTCCCTTCCCTATCAACATATTTATCCATTGAATTTCTTATATGAAATTTATCCTCCCTTACTGCACATACTTCATTCCCAATTCTTATATTAAAATCCCCAACTAACATTATGTTATAATTCCTACTGAATTGAATTGTTTCTTCCATATATTCTAAATTACATTTTTTCTTTTTATTTAAATATACAAAAAAAATTACCCACTTTACCTTACATATCAACCCTCTTATTATTACTAATTCATCATTAATTTCCGTTGTCTCAAGTTTGAGATATTTCTTTATTCCCACCAACAAACACCTTTTAGCTATGCCTTTTTTTCCAGTTCTTGTAGCATTAATAAATGCCCAATTGTAACTATCATCTAAATTACTCTGTATGCGTCCTATATCTTTACACTCGAGCCAAGTTTCACATAAACAAAGTATCTCATAATTTTTTAAAAAATCCCAAAAACTATTATCTTTATTCTTAACCCCCACTGCATTCCACGCCACTAGGTTAATCTTCCTTTTAGGCACCAATCTCACAAGCCCCCTCGTATCTTTCTCCATTATCCCGAAATGTCTTATTTTTTGCTTTTATCATCCTCTTGTTTTCATCGTCCCATACCCACAGTACCTCCCCTAATTGTATCTCTTTTTATAACCCACCCTGATTTCTTTACCATGATTCTTCTCCTTTTCGTGTAGCCATTAGCCTTATAATCTTTTCTATTTTCCTCTCCTCTATTGTCAAATCCTCCTTAATAAACATGCTTGTTCCTCTCAGATTCTTCTTGTTTCGCAAAATTTTTATTTTTTACTCCCAAATTGCAACCTTCAAACCAAATATCTTTTCTTTTATTCTCCAAATTTCCAAGATTTCTATTTCAACTTTCAGCTTCTCTTTTATCAGATCTTTCATTTCAACTCTCCAATCCCCTCTTCCCAGCTCTACACCAAACACAACGATGTTGGTTCCTTTTTCTAATTTATTTCTTCTTTCCATCTCCCTCTCCAAAGTACTAATCTTTATCTCCTGCTTGTCTATCCTTTCCTTGTCTTCATCTTTGCTCCCCATATGCTTAATTTCTTTTTTCAGCATTACTTCACTTTTCCAGCAATTCCTTACAACTATCCATACATTCTTCTTTTACTTTGCTTATTTTATTTAATAACTCCATATGCCTACTCTTCTCTCTTTCCTGTTTCGCTTCCATCTCTTTCCTTATTATATTTTTGATTAAATCTATCAATCCGCTGTCGTTTATGCCTATTTCGCTTCTTTCCATTTTTTTTTTGGTTCTTTACTAACCCGGTATAATTTCTTCGGTCCCTTCTTTTCTTGATCTGGGCTCGTTTCAGCTTTTGCTTTTCTTTTTTTCCTTTATCCAATCTGACTGTCCAAACACTTCTTCACTGCACCCGAAATCACTTTTGGTGATTGTCGCCGCACTTTTCGTGTGCCTTAATGTTTTGCTTGCTTCTTCTTCTCCTTTTGACATTTCCTTCTTACCAGCCCTTAATCGTGTTCTTTACCCGACACCCTCAAAAGTGTTAGTTTTAATTATTTTTCAAATGATTATCACTAATTTCTTGTTCAAACATTAACACTGTTTACGAAATATAAAGCACAAATTAAAAACAGATTGTCGACGATAACAGTAAAGGATAAGTCAATGTTATCTTTTTCTCTTCTTCCAACCGAATCAACACGGTTTCGTAGACGACAATTACCGAAGTATTTTATCATTTATTGTGGAATGTTACAATCATAGCGAGTTTAATCTTTACCTAATACTCTTACTAAATAAATCCTGTCTCCCAACACTTCCTCTACTACTGCCTTTTTTTATTCCTTTTTATTATAATCCCTCGCAAAGGCTATGTCTTTTTATTTTAATATTTTAGCGAGCACGAGTGTGTTTGTGTGCGATCGGGCACACGTGTGTGTGAACGGTTTATCGATTCGCCAACAAGCCGCGAGCGCCTTTCTTCATGTGCGACGTATTTGTAAATGTGTGTATCGTACCTGTGTTCTAGGAAAACAGTTAAACAGTTCAAAGAAAACATAAACTATCCGGATGTTTCCAGAAGTAAACAAAAGAGTATTTATATGAAGAGAGGAACGCCGAAAGAGGAGAAATAAATTGACCGTTGCAGAAGTGAATCCAGAAATAAATTGACAATGATAGAAATGAAATAAATAGCGCAGTAAATAGTGATATATCAACAGTAGTGTAAATAAATAAAATAATTCATAACCTCAGTCTAGTAATAAGTTAATAGTGTTTTTAAGTTCTTTAATAATTAGTGTAAATAAATAGTTTTTGTCTTTATCAGTCTTCGAAGTTAATTTTGTTAAACTCACGAACATTACAGTATTAATACATTCAATAGATCCAACGGGACTTAAACCTTGAAGAAAAACACTTGTACAAACTAGAGTGGGTGGATCGGCTTGCGAGTTTCGATGATTTAGGGAGCCGGACCATAGGTTCAACCACAATGGAGGGGAGGGGGGTTCTTAATGAGAAACCAGACTAAGACAAGTCCCTGAAAGAGGGCAGTAGCACAGCCGTCTCTAATACAAGCCATGCTGAGAAATTTGGTAACAGCGCGTTGCTTCGATGTGAAAGTCCTATTCTGCGAGTCTTACTTGTTATTACTACACGTCGTTACACATAATTTTTAGATACCCATTAAAAATGAATTAAATTATTCAATAACTAACATTTGTTCATCACTGATAGCATGTGACGTTATTTAAAATACACTTCAACATGTAGGTATTAAGAATAAAATAGAAAAGACAATAGATTAGGTAAACATTGATAGGTACCTATATGAATTTTATTAAGCAAATTTCCACACCACCACTGAGGTATTTCCAAGGCGCGTTAATAAATATAGACATACTTACATTTTAAAGATGATTTATAATTTGAATTGCAACTGGGAACACAACAACGACGAGGCATTTTGTTATGAAATAAACAAGAAAATTTACAACTAAAACACACAATCTGACCTATAACATTTCGCTTCTTTCATTTAATAGTTAATATTACCTTCTGCAATTAAAAAATGTATCCAAAGGTATTAACCACTAAAACATACTATAAGCATCCTTATTGCACATTTATTGGACGTATTTCCGCTAAAATTAAAATATTATAGAACAACGAAAGAAACACAACAACCAATGTATTAGTTGTAACTCTCATTAACTGGGAAATCCTGGGGCTCCCATAGTGTTGCCATGTAAACCTTCAGCACGGCTTGTAAGTAGAGACGGCTGTGGCATTAGCTAAAGGCGTTAGGTGAACCTACTGATTCATAGGACACGTTGGTAATTTACCTAGTAACCATCAAATTAAACTCCACAACGAAATGCGAATGGGAACGACAGCGGGTAAGATTAGATGGCAATTTGTAATTGTTTTAGAATCATTGTAAGTCCCTCGAAATTACATGGAAGGAACGACAGAATTATCAAGTAAGGCCTCAAATTAAAGGAGAAAAAAGTAGAAGTGTTTTTAGGTATGCCGAACAAGCATCGCCGCACGTAATACTAAAATGTAAGTAGTCGCATCCACATACAATTGTAAGGACTTTAGGAAACTTTCTCCTGCGGCAAGGGTTGAAGAAGTACAAAAACTAAATGCATGTTTTAATTGCTTACATGAAGGTCACAGGAATAAGTCCTGCACGTACGGACATTGTGAAAAATGTCATCGCAAGCATCATACGTTGCTTCATCAGGAACCAAATTTACATCAGATATTACACAAATGTTTGCGAACTCCGTCATTATCCGCACAGACAACGTCCAGATACCGCCAAAATCAGCGACGGTTTCAACGCGAACCCCGTCAATATCAGCGACGCCGGAAGATACCATGATGACCTGGTTAATGAACTCGAACCTCTCGCACGCATTGTTATCAACCGCTATAGTCAATATGCAAGATCAACAAGGTAAAAGACACAAATGCAGAGCTCTACTGGATTCTGGGTCTCGATCAAATTTCATTACGCAAGAACTTTAGAAACGTTCAACCAGAGTTGCACCAATAGTTTCATGGATTGAAAGTGTACCTCGAACTATTAATTACAGAAAGGAGGTAAAAATAATTTATATGGTTAAGGGGTTACAGCTTCATTAACATGTCTAATAATGCCGAAAATCACAAGTTATGTACCTAATATAACAAATAATTCAACTTGGGTGGATTTTAGCAGGCTCATTTCAAATTAATACAGATATTGAAAATTTCACTTGTCATTTGGTATCAGAAGAAACAACACATCACGAGGCACAACTAGAACAGCGTTTGAAACGGTTTTGACAACTACAAACCTGCACGCCAACATATGGTACTATTCGGCTTGACCCAAAGGACAATTTCTGTCGAACTACAACTCAGGACTGTGATGGACGCTTTATAGTGTCATTCCATTCAATTCTAAGCTTAAATCAATTGGGAATTAACGAGACATAGCACTAAAGAGAATTTTCTCTCTTGAGCGTATACTTAATAAATCACCTGCATTAAAGAAGCGAGAATACGAGAACCTAAACCATATGGTTCCTCGTCGGTTTAGGACCACGTAGGGTCCGCCTCTGCGGGGGGCCAACTTGGCGGAGAAATTCCTTTAGGCCTGACGAGATGTCGACTTATTGCCGGTTCGTTCGCTTCTTCGAAAGCTTCCAGGAGCTTCTTCAGGTTTGGATCCTGCAGTTAATTTTCTCGTACCATTGCTGGGGTGCGTATGGGGAAACCAATGGAGACGGTGTGGAAGCGGCACACAGAAGTTTCTCCTTCGGGAAGCGGTGGTCGGGACAATCCATTAGCTATTACGTTGGATTTTCTGGGGGAATAATCTACTTAAAGGTTGAATGGTTGCAGTTGGAGAGCCCATCGGGCCAAACGACCGGTTGGAGTTTTTAGATTCATAACCATTTTATGGGTTGGTGATCAGGTATCACAACCACTGAGGTTACTTCCAGATATCCCCGGAACTTAGAAATGGCCCAGCCGATAGCCAGTGCTTCCCGCTCCGTCGTGAAGTAGTTTCTTTCGGGCGGAGTCAAGAGCCGGCTTGCGTATTCGATCGGCCGCTCTTTCTGCCCTCCCCGTGGAGTAGAACTGCTCCCAATGCATAACGGCTGGCATCGGTCCGCAAGCTAAATGGTTTTGATAGATCGGCCTGTCGCAGGATTGGAGACGTGGTTAGTTTCCTTTTGAGGGCGTCAAAAGCCTGTTGCTCATCGGCGCCCCACTTCCAGGCGGCGTTCTTCATAATTCGTCGCAGATTTCTGGGAGGTTTGAGATTTTGTATGACGGCGACTTTTCCTGGATTTGTCTGGATTCCTTGGGGAGTCAGGAGATGTCCCAACTATCGAACTTCGGGGCAGCAGAATCGGTATTTTGATCGACTTATCCTTAAATTAAATGTCTTCACCCGTGAGAAGATCCATCGTAGATCCTCTAAGTGCTGGGAGAACGTCGGCAACAGCAGGATGAGATCGTCCAAATATGCCAGCAGGGGAATGTCTCCTAATCCGCTTCGAAATAGGCTGATGAGCCGCATAAATGTAACCGGAGCATTTTTGAGCCCAAACGACATCCTTCGATAAGAATATGTCCCGAAGGGTGTGATGAAGGAAGTCTTAGACTGGTCCTCCTTTGCGACGGCGATCTGCCAGTAACCGGCCTTGAGATCCATTGAGGACATGTAGGGGGTGCGAGTCGTCCGCTGTAGCAGGTCATCGATCCGAGGCATTAGGAAGGTGTCTGTCTCCGTAACTTGATTCAATCCCCTGTAGTCGATGCAAACGCGGATGCTACCGTCAGGCTTCGGTACCATAACTACGGGTGCTGCCCACGGCGATTCACACTCCTCGATAATCTCCATTTTTAGCATCTCTTCTAATTCGGCTTGGAGTCTTGTCATCTTGGCGAGAGTCAGCCTGTAGGGCGGGACTGCGTAGGGTCGACTGTCCCCTGTCCGTATGTGATGGACGACTTGTGTTGTGTCCGGCGTCTGTCATAGGGCCGTTAAGAGAAGTGGCGGTGGCGTGGCTGAACATTGGTCTTCTCCAAGTGGAGATAGTAATGTCGGGTAGGCATATTCCCTGCGGATTGTCTCCAAATCTTATTCTTCTCCTTCTACCGCCGGTTCGTGCGCTTGCGTCGGTTATTGGTACACTTCGGTGGCAAGGATCTCTGTTGGCTGATCTACGTTCTAGAATGAGCGACGTAGTCCTGGTTCTTCCGTGAAACCCCAAGTGCTAGTGGACATGTCGAGAATCAACTTACTATCCTCCAGGAAATCGACTCCTAGCAGGGTTTGGTTCCTGGCGCCGGGAAGTATGACGAACGTTGGTTCGGTTTGGTAGCTTGACTGGTGCTCGAACGGTCTCAACCATTTGATCCCGTGGTTGTCCATCGGCCAATACAATATAAGCGGGCTGCGTCTGAAAGACACGTCCTTCTTCCCATGAGGATGCTTGGCTTTTGATCCCTTGCCACCATGTTACAGTGATCCCGGTCAGCAGTAGCGGTAGTCCCGTCAGATATCTTCATACACTACTTGAGGATGATTGTTACGTTTATGTACTCGTCCACAACTTGTGGTTCTCGTTCACCAAAAAACGCGCGGTGCATTGCGCGAAATTTGCCTTTGTTTCTCTGTTGGTTTGTAGGCTGGCCATCAGCTTTGCAAATTGGTTTTCCGTAAGCGTAGCCATCGTCGGATTTAATCTCAGACTCCTTCTTACAGTAGCCGTATTCGTAGAATGTACGCGCACTCGCGAATGTACACGTTTGTTAAGACATTCGAGCCACACAATGTTGGGCGCCAATTGTAACACTTACCGTGGTTTGATTTTTTAAAATACTTTATTATCACTAACCTTATATTATATATACACAATAGAAAAAAGAACAAATTTATACATATTACCTTAATCTAATAAAATGTCATGAAAGTTCAACCAAGATGCAAATGTTCTTAATCACGTGAAAGTGTGTGACCCTAGTAGTATAGCTATAGGGATACTGTGACACTTCAATGGCCTGTCCATCCTCAGTTCCTTACCATGACCTCTAAGACACCTTAGAGGTCATTCTTCAGCTAAAGAAGTTCTTAAGAGCCTCTGGATTGTCCTCATACTGAGCGGAGCCTAAAAAATGACCTCTAAGACATTTTGGAGGTCATTTTTCAGCTGAAGAATTTCTTAAAAACCTCTGGATTGTCCTCATAGTGGGTGGAGCCTGTATATGTGTGTGTGTGTTTGTGTGTGTGTATGTGTGTTTGTGTGTATGTATGTATGTGTGTGTTTGTGTGCGTCTGTGTTGTTTGTAATGCATCATAAGCGACCTTGATCGAAATATAAGTATAATTGTTGGCTATCTGCTGTGTATGTATGTACGTGTATGTGTATGCATGTATACCATGAGAGAAAGAGGCTTTTGTTTTTCGTTTACCTCATCGCAAATGAATGTAATTAATAATAATAGTTGACCTTGAATGTAACATTAAAAACTTAATGTGCAGTAAGCACGTGTTGGTGAAACGCAGTATTTACACACTAACATAGATACATACATACATACATACATACATACATACACACCGTGCTTTATTATTGAGCTATTCATATGTGTAAGCGCGTAGATAGGTATTCGTATCAAATAGTGGAATAACTAAAAAAAAAGACGAATAATTCGTATGCTTTTATTAAACAGAGTTATTATACTAACCATAAAACGATATCATTCTTCTACAACTAGCTATCAAAAAAGTCGAAATTTATTCATAGTGTACAAATTAGATGCAATAAGGAATGCAATTTTTACAGAAAGAATTGCAATAATAAGATACAAGTAATAATTCATAACCCATGAAAATTCATAGTTTGATTGTGTAGGGAGACGAATCCATTGACTCTCGATGTGATTACCTTCTTTTAAAATATGTTATTTTTGTATATACCTATAGAATGGTAGAGCTCTACTCCAATTAGCAGGCCATGAACACGTAGGTATTAAAGAGGATGTTGCTGGCAATAATAATAATTCACTATCATTTTGGAAGCAAACAAAGGCTTCTTGAGAGTCATGCGGTCTCAAAATTAATAAGCTTGCATTATAGACGGTAGCAATAGCAATTATGGTCAATAACGCCGACATGTTTTGTTTATCGTTTTCAAATATCAAGTATCAAGTGACATAATATTTTCTAGTTTGGTTGTTTTATTTACTCCCTTTTTTCTTTTCTCTCTCTCTGTCTCTTATATGAACTATGGTTTCCATATTTTTTATTATATAATACAGGTAAATCGATTCATCGCACTTGAAGTTTTACAACAACAAAACAAAAAGTCTATTTAATTTTTTTAATTTTTATTAA